>NC_135964.1:45546920-45846920 GCF_053455715.1 Rhinoraja longicauda | reverse complement strand
TACAGATTGAAAAGGGAGTTATCCCCTAATATCCTGGCAATTATTAACTCTCATTCAACGGCAACGACACAGATTATGTAATCATTTTCACATTTCTGTTTGTCGGGATTTATATGATGCACGCTGGCTCCCATGTTCCCTATATCTCAACTGTTATGCTTTTCCAAAGTACCTTATTGACAGTAAAGAGTGAGTATCCAGAGCAATGTAAGTGTGCAATGTAAATACAAACCATTCTTTAATTCCACTTTACGGGCGCAGTGGAAGCAATGTGATCCATCATTATTTAGTGAAATTGGCGAATGCGCAAAAACTAAAATAACAGTGAACCATAATTCTTCAGGTAATGTTCACATGAAGGGACATAAAGATACTTGGCTGAATGTAAATGGTAGAGGTACAACTATGAATGGTCAGAAACATCAGAAAAGCCCAGCAAGTTGAACCTGAGGAGGGAGATAGTGTTTCATCAACATAATTGATGAAATGAAAAAGTAGAATGTGAAAGAGTCATAGTCATGGAGAGTCATACAGCGTGGAAACAGGACCTTCGGCCCAACTTGCCCACACCGACCAACATGTCCCATCAATGCTAGCCCCAGCTGCCTGCGTTTGGCCCATATCCCTCTAAACCTGTCCTATCCATGTACCTGTCTAATCGTTTCTTAAATGTTGCAATAGTCCCCGCCTCAACTACCTCCTCTGGCAGCTCATTCCACAGACCCACCACCCTTTGTGCGAAAAAGATTCCCCTTCAGATTCAGAAAAAATTAAGTTGGGCACAAATATTGCGGGCCGAAGGGCCTGTTCCTGTGCTGCCCTGTTCTAATGTAATCTTGTATGAAGGTGAAGTATCACTGTGACTCACTGTGACAGAACACACCAACCCCCATCATCCTTGGCTCCCATTAAAATAGACTGTGCAGGTGGCAAGTTGGAACAGCGGCAATGACTTTGCAAGATGCCCCATTCCCATTAACTGCAGGCTTGGCCAATTGGCATTAACTAGCATTGATAATTAAAGGAACCCAGGACTGCACAAGAACCGAGAGGTGTAAGAATTCAGCGACGTTTCATTAGTTCATAAATGATACGAGCAGAATTAGGCCATTCAGCCCATTAAGTCTACTCTGCCATACAATCATGGCTGATCTATCTTCCCCTCTTAACCCCTTTCACCTGCCTTTGCCCCATAATCCCCGGTCACCCGTATCAATTGTGAATCTATTGTATCATTGCACTATAAATGGCTTGATTGTAATCATGCATTGTCTTTCTGCGACTGGATAGCACGAAAGAAAAGCTTTTCACTGTACCTCGGTACACGTGACAATAAACTAACTGAACTGAAATGATCTCTGCCTTAAAAGTATCCATTAACTTGGCCTCCACAGCCTTCTGTGGCAATGAATTCCACAGATTCACCACCCTCTGGCTAAATAAATTCCTCCTCATCTCCTTTCTAACGTCCTTTTATCCTGAGGCTATGACCTCTGGTCCCAGACTCACCCACGAGTGGAATCATCCTATCCACATCCACTCTATCCAGGCCTTTCACGATTCGGTAAGTTTCAATGAGATCCCCCTCTCATCCTTCCAAACTCCAGTGTGTTGAGGCTAGGTGCTGCCAAACACTCGTTTAATGTTAACCCACTCATTCCTGGGATCATTCTTGTGAACCTCCTCTGGACCCCCTCCTGTGCCAGCACATCCTTCCTCAGATATGGGACCCAAATTGCTCACAATATTCCAAATGCGTACTGACCAGAGCCTCAGCATCACATCCCTGTTTTTGTATTCTAGCCCTTTCGAAATAAATGCAAGCATGACGTTTGCCTTCCTTACCTGCTGATTCGACTTGCAAATTGACTTTTTTGAAATCCTGCACCAGCACACCCAAGTCGCTTTGCACCTCCGATTTCTGAATTCTCTCCCCATTTAGAAAATAGTCTTCGCCTTTATTCTTACCAAAATGCATGACTCTACAGTTTGCTGGTCGTGAAGGGATTACAGAGAGAGAGAGAGAGTCATCAAGTCGTGGAAACTGGCCCTTCAGCCCAACTTGCGCACACCGACCAATATGTCCCATCCACACTAGTCCCACCTGCCTGTGTTTGGCCCATATCCCATAGAGGATGGAAAGGGGTAGTGGGATTTTTGGCCACAAAATGATTGGAATAAAAGTACATGGATTTTAAATGAGCTTTTAGGGAATCTGAAACCGCTGGTCAGGGAGCATAGCTTGGGGTAGCCTGACAAAGGCAGCAGGACTTTGGATGAGCTGTAGTTGATAAAACTGGTCAAGAGTCAAGTCAAGAGTATTTTATTGTCAAATGTCCCAAAATGGAAAAATAAAATTGTCAGCGGAGATCATAAGATCATAAGATCATAAGATCATAAGATCATAAGATCATAAGATCATCAGATCATCAGATCATAAGATCATAAATGATAGGAGCAGAATTAAGTCATTCAGCTGAGCAAGTCTACTCCACCTTTCCACTGCGGCACGGTGGCGCAGCGGTAGAGTTGCTGCCTTACAGCGAATGCAGCGCCGGAGGCTCAGGTTCGATCCTGACTACGGGCGCCGTCTGTACGGAGTTTGTACGTTCTCCCCGTGACCTGCGTGGGTTTTCTCCGAGATCTTCGGTTTCCTCCCACACTCCAAAGACGTACAGGTATGTAGGTTAATTGGCTGGGCAAATGTAAAAATTGTCCCTAGTGGGTGTAGGATAGTGTTAGTGTGCGAGGATCGCTGAGCGGCGCGGACCCGGTGGGCCGAAGGGCCTGTTTCTGTGCTGTATCTCTAAATCTAAAAAAAAAATCTAAAATCATGGCTGATCTATCTCTCCCTCCTAACCCCATTCTCCTGCCTTCTCCCCAGAGCACTGAGGTTTCCAAGGTGTAGATCAAGACTTGGATATCAGGGATCTTACTTGGTATGGAACAGCAATGTTAAGGATGTGTTGGTTACTGGTCTTTGAGATGTATAGGAGATGACGTTAGGAGATCAGCTCAGGGTCCAAAAAGTTCCTGGTACTGAGATTGGTAAATGTGCCGTGTGGTGGCGAGCTGAGGATCTTGGCTTCAGCCTTCCCGTACTTTATGGAACAAAATTAGCGAACACGCTGCTTGACAACAGAGTATTTATTAGACCTCTTTTGGAAGTCATGGTTGAATCTCCGACCACCCTCCTTTCAAGCAGTGAAAGCAATGTGCTGAGGGGGAAAAGAAAATCTTGATCGCCCAGAGATTTTTGGACTCAAAATCTGTGTTTCAGCTTCACAAACATCCTGCTCATATTCACCACAACATCCTTCGTCATATTCACCACATCAATGTCCTAATCCCTTTTTAAATGCAAATAGATTATACATAATCTTCGGCTTCATAGAAACTTACCCAAACTTTGTTGTCAGTCATCTTTGAGTGAACACCTTCCAGTTTATTTGCTCTGTGCAGAATTTTCATTGCACCCCCTACTTTAGTCTTTGGACTTTAGACTTTAGGGATACAATGTGAAAACAGGCCCTTCAACCCACCGAGTTAGTGCCGACCAGCAATAATTTTGTACACCAGCACCTTCCTGCACATGAGGGACAATTTACAATTTACAGGAGCCCATTAACCTACGAACCTGTCCGTCTTTGGAGTGTGGGAGGAAACTGAAGCACCCCAAGGAAACCTTGGCAGCACGGTAGCGCAGTTGTAGAGTTGCTGCCTTACAGCGAATGCAGCGCCGGAGGCTCAGGTTCGATCCTGACTACGGGCACCGTCTGTACGGAGTTTGTACGTTCTCCCCGTGACCTGCGTGGGTTTTCTCCGAGATCTTCGGTTTCCTCCCACACTCCAAAGACCTACAGGCATGTAGGTGAATTGGCTGGGCAAATGTATAAATTGTCCCTAGTAGGTGTAGGATAGTGTTAGTGTGCGGGGATCGCTGGGCGGCGCGGACCCGGTGGGCCGAAGTGCCTGTTTCTGCGCTGCATCTCTAAATCTAAATCTAAAAATCGAAACCCCTGTGGTGACAGGGAGAACATACAAACTCCACTAGTGTTTCCACTAGTGGGAGAGTCTAGGACCAGAGGTCATAGCCTCAGAATTAAAAAACGTTCCTTTAGGAAGGAAATGAAGAGGAATTTCTTTAGTCAGAGTGTGGTGAATCTGTGGAATGCATTGTCACAGAAGGCTGTGGAGGCCGAGTCAATGGATATTTTTAAGGCAGAGATAGATAGATTCTTGGTTAGTACGGGTGTCAGGGGTTATGGGGAGAAGGCAGGAGAATGGGGTTAGGAGGGAGAGATAGATCAGCCATGATTGAATGGCAGAGTAGACTTGAATAGCCGAAGGGTTTAATTCTGCTCCTAGCACTTATGAACTTATGAACTTATGAACTCCATACCGACAGCACCCTTAGTCAGGATTGAACCCGGGTCTCTGGCGCTGTAAGGCAGCAACTCTACCGCTGCGCCACAGTGCTGCCCTCAGGGTACTAATTTAGGAGATGATTATAATAATCATTTGAGATATTTTAATGGGGAGTTAAATCTGTCAACAGGTTGAGTTATCAACAGTAGTACATCCTTACAACCAACACAGCAGTCTTGAACCAGTTCATAGCGGAGTCAGTAGACAAATTGTCCGATAAATTGTTTACTTACAATTAACAGAGTGAAGAGTGCTTCTTGTGAAAAGAGTAACTGCCTGACTGGTTAGAGTCTTTCTCAGAACGTGATTCCCCAATGGGTTGGGCATTGCCTTGTTGAAGCTGCTTCAAAACCAAAATACCCCTAAGACATTCCCCTTATCGAAGCATAAAAGAAGGAGCATATGTAGGCCATTCAGCCATTCAGCTCTACGCCATCTTTCATTATCATCCGGGTGGTTATCCAGTACTTTGTTCCTGCTCTGTCCCCTATCCCTTAACCTACAAACCTGTACGTCCTTGGAGTGTGGGAGGAAGCTGCAGAAAACCCACACGGTCACAGAGAAAACATACAAACTCCGTGCAGACAGCTCCTGTCGTCAAGATCGAACCCGGGTCTCTGGCGCTGAAAGGCAGTAAATCTAACAGTGCGCCACTGTGCCACCCTGAACTTTGGAAAGACTGTCTTTGAAAATTCAATGAAGTACTCAAACTGTCCCAGATGCACTTGAACGTGTTCCAGTACACACGCGTACGTACAAACATGCAAACACATTGTGGCCTGCTAAACGATTGCATTCATATTAAGACATTATTTGCTTCCTCATTCCCAGCAGCAGTTGCACATTATAAATATCTCCTGCTAACTGCAGTTTTGTATTGCGCTGATGGAATGCAAGCTCCACATGCAGCCACGTATGTGGGTTATGTTGTAATACAGGGTATTTATATAATTGAACGAGTATTGATAAAAAATTGTTCCCGTCAAAGCTATCATGTTTGATCTCTGTCGGACATGTGCACTCAGCGGGCTTGAGAAAATTAAATACATTTCCTAAAGGTGCAACTCAGCCTCAAGCTGTCTGCATGCTAAGATATAACAGCACCCCAAGCAAGTGAGTACAGAAGTAATGTTTGAAGTAAAAGTAATTTATTTTCTAAAGTAAGATAGCTGGAGAAATGAGAGAGAGGATATACAGAAACTCCAGGAATAAATTCTCTTGCAGATGGAAGAAAATGAGACGGTGGGAGAGTGGGTGGGTCCAAGAAGTGCAGATAAAGATAATTTTACAGAAAGACAGATTTAATTTTCAAATACAGGAAAGCTACATGTCATGCAGTG
This sequence comes from Rhinoraja longicauda, assembly GCF_053455715.1. NCBI lineage: Eukaryota > Metazoa > Chordata > Chondrichthyes > Rajiformes > Arhynchobatidae > Rhinoraja > Rhinoraja longicauda. Next base: position 45,841,152 of record NC_135964.1, on the reverse strand, counting down.
TACTATACTTGAACTATGCCAGAAAAAAAATTAGAGTATTGCTATGAATACAGAATGGAATTATATTGTGTAATACTAATCTTTAGATGTTTACATAAAGATAATTGATTTCATGTCAGCATTAATTTATCAAGAGTCAAGGAATCAAAGAACCATGTAATTATCGAATTTTTATGGCCCATTAAATCTTTACTAGTTCCCTCAGAATAATCCAATTATTCCATTCTCCTCATAGATCTGCAAATTATCCTCTCCCAAATACCTGTCCAATTCCCTTATGGACAATAGACAATAGACAATAGACAATAGGTGCAGGAGTAGGCCATTCAGCCCTTCGAGCCAGCACCGCCATTCAATGCGATCATGGCTGATCACTCTCAATCAGTACCCCGTTCCTGCCTTCTCCCCATACCCCCTCACTCCGCTATCCTTAAGAGCTCTATCCAGCTCTCTCTTGAAAGCATCCAACGAACTGGCCTCCACTGCCTTCTGAGGCAGAGAATTCCACACCTTCACCACTCTCTGACTGAAAAAGTTCTTCCTCATCTCCGTTCTAAATGGCCTACCCCTTATTCTTAAACTGTGGCCCCTTGTTCTGGACTCCCCCAACATTGGGAACATGTTTCCTGCCTCTAATGTGTCCAATCCCCTAATTATCTTATATGTTTCAATAAGATCCCCCCTCATCCTTCTAAATTCCAGTGTATATGAATGCACTGATTGATTCTTTTCCATAGGCAGCAAGTTTTGGATTATAACTTCTTCTGGAATAAATACATTTTACCTTACATCGAGTCATGGAGTCACACAGCATGGAAACAGGCCCAATGGGCCATCTCGTCCATGGTGACCAGGTGCCCCATCTACGCGAGTCGCATTTGCCCAAGTTCAGCCCTTATTCCTCCACACCTTTCCTATCCATGTACCTGTCCCAATGTCTTTCAAATGTTTTTTTTATAGTTTAGAGATACAGCGCGGAAACAGGCCCTTCGGCCCACCAAGTCCGCACCGACCAGCGATCCTCGCACATCCCATACTATGGACAATTTTTACATTTATACCAAGCCAATTAACCTACAAACCTGCACGTCTTTGGAGTGTGAGTGGAAACCGAATTTCTCAGAGAAAACCCACGCAGTTCACGGGGAGAATGTACAAATGCCGTACAGACAAGCACCCGCAACCAGAATCGAACCCGGGTCTCGAGTGCTGTAAGCGCTGTTAGGGAGCAACTCTATCGCTGCGCCACTGTGCCATTCATTCTGATGTTGTTATTGTATCTGCCTGAACTCACATTTATCATCATTTACCCAAAGTTTAAAAACTGAGCAATTGCATCTTCTATCTACCTGAGCTAAACCAATTATAATTAAACTTTTCTAGCTGAATGTAGAAACAAAGAACTGAAGATGCTGGTTAATACACATAAGGACATAAAGAGCTGGAGTCACTCAGCAGGTCAGGCAGCATCTCTGGAGATCATGGATAGGTGGCGTCTCAGGTCAAGACCCTCTTCAGTCTGGAGATCTATGTTCTCCAGAGATGCTGCCTGACCTGCTGAGTTACTCTTGCACTTTCTGTCCCTTTTTCTAGCTGACTCTTCACACCAGGAATATTTTTTTGTATATTATTTCTGTAAGCACTTGAGTACATTCATATCCTAAAGTGAAATGGATGATCAGAGTGCGAGACAACTATGACCGAACCAGTATTTTATACAGGCTCAACATAACTGCACTGCTTTTAATATTGTTTATTCTATTTATGAAACCCAGTCTTAGTTACCATTGTCTCCGCGTGCCCGGTCCTCATTATGGTTTTATGCACATGTGCTCCAAGGGTCCATATTGCTGTAGACCCTTCAGACTATGCCATGAAGTCTATGTTATCTTTGCTTATTCTTTCTGACAAGGTGAATCACTTCACGTTTTGTACTAAATGTCATCTGCTACTCTGTCTGCGCCTTCTCGTAGTCCTTTACTTTCCTACTTACACTTACCACACTCCCAACCTGTATGTTATCTGAAATTTTTGAATTCTCACCATATCCACAAGAATATTTTGGATCATAAACAGCTGTGGTCCCACTATTTAAATAATGGACAAATAAGAGACTTCATTCAAACATAAAATGGGCCTCATCACAGATATTGTGCTTATAATTCGACCTCAATTAAATTATTTTAATTAAATAAAACGAATTAAATAAAAACAATCAACTGTTTTATTAATAGTGTACTGTACAGATCATCGCAAGTGAGCTTAGCAATTTTTTTTTGCCCCTACAGCAGCACTTAACTCTGCTACATAGTTAACACAGCCAAACATGCTAAATGTACACAGCTATTTTATTCCTGGGTTGGACTTCAGTTGGGGTAAGGATGTCTGTCAATTAATTGCATGAAAAAAAATTAACATTGTGTAAACTTCCACCACCGGCCACTCAATCACTCATTCAATTAAAGAGTCAAAACACATAACCTGAGCCCTAATTTGACAAGGAGTGATATGATTTCCAAAATGTACTATGATCCATTAAATTTGTCAAGGAACTCGTCATTAGTCAAGGGCCGCGCAATAAAACTGAACAATTATGGAATGTTTAGACAAGGCTTGAAGTCTTGCACTTAAGTGGTGCGTTTGAAGCAGACTTCCTGTATGAAAACAATGAGTGCAATTCCACACATTCAGTACTTGTGCTTGAACTAGGCTTATGGTTGTAGTTCTTTAGGACTGATTGTAGAGACATATCAAGCAGCAGAAATGTTTGGAGATTCAAACTTGGGCTCAACCATCTCAGGATGTGGACTCAGCGACCGTTTCACCAGACACTTGCTCTCAGTCTGCCAAGGCCTCCCGGATCTCCTGGTTGCTATCTGCTTTAACTCCTCTTCCCATTCCCGTACTAGAAACATGGAAAATAGGTGAAGGAGTAGGCCATTCGGCACTTCGAGCCAGCACCGCCATTCAATATGATCATGGCTGATCATCCAGAATCAGAACGCCATTTCTACTTTCTCACCCTTATCCCTTGATTCCGTTAGCCCGAAGAGCTATATCCAACTCTCCCTTGAATACATCCAGTGAATTTGCCTCCACTACCTTCTGTGGCAGAGAATTTCTGACCTTTCTGTCCTGGGCCTCTTCCATTGCTAAATTGAGGCCATACACAAACTATAGGAACAACATCTGAGGAGTTTAGAGTTTAGTTTATTATTGTCACGTGTACCGAGGTGCAATGGAAAGCTTTACTTTGCGTGCTATCCAGTCAAAGAGAACAACATACATGATTACAATCAAGCCGTCCATCTCATAATTCTGCTTGTGTAGGAAGGAACTGCAGATGCTGGTTTACATCAAAGATAGACACAAAAAGCCGGAGTAACCCAGGGGGTCAGGCAGCATCTCTGGAGGAAAGGAATAGGTGGCGTTTCGGGTCGAGAGCCTTCTTCAGACTGAGGGTCAGGCGAAAGGAGAGTGAGAGGGAAAGACGGTGAAATAGAGAGAGATACAGAACAACTGAATGAAAGAAATGCAAAAAAGTAACTATGATACAGGGAACAGGCTGCTTGGCAGCGTACTACCCCATGGTATGAACATTGAATTCTCCAACTTTAGGTGCCTACATCAGGGCCATTTTTACAGCATTATGGGCCCCCGGGCAAAGCAGTGTACTGGGGCCCCTACCGTTACTCTCCCCCACCCCTCTTTCCCTACCAGCCCCCCCCCCTGTCGTGCCGGCGAAAAGCACTTACCGAAAAGCACTTAGCGATGGACTTAGGGTGCTACATTGTTGCGAAAAGCACTTACAGATCGTTGTGAGAAGCACTTAGTGACCGAAAATGTTGCGAAAAAAGCACTTATCGAACCTACATTTTTAAAGTAGTATTTATTTATTGCAAGTCACTTAACAGACACAGATCAGCATGGGGCCCCTATGCTCGTGGGCCCCCGGGCAAGTGCCCATCAGGCCCATGCGTTAAGACGGCCCTGGCCTACATCACCCTCCCACTCTTCCTCTTCCCCTATATAAATCCTCCCTCACTTCTCACCTGTTGAGGCGGTGTTGAGTTACTCCAGCATTTTATCTTCTTAAGTTAGAAATCAGATCATCCACAGGACAACTGAATGCCAGCACCGATTAGCGGGTCTGAACAGTTCAATTTGGTTTCTCTAACTATATCGCAATCAAGCGTCAGACCAAGAAGTCATTTTCAGCATTGTGTCATCGACATGCTATTTATTTTGACTTTGAGATTTCGGCTATTATGTTGTGGGGAATATTCTCCTTGGATCTGAGTATCTTTGCTGTAAATCTTAAATATAGATGTGGAGCCAGAGTCTGCATTTGTTAAGGTGAGATTCATGGGAGCTCTCCACCTAAGGTGATTTATATGTCTCTATCTTCTGGAGTTACTTGCAGCCTTCAACAGCAAACTTGACTGATATGGGCCTTTACTCTGGCAAGCAGGCTGATTCCTTTATTTTTTAATGAATCACTTCTGACTGACAATCTGGAAGTTACTGCAGCCAAGGTTTCGAGAGTGAAACTTCAGCATGGTTTAGTTGAAAAGTTGCTCAGATTTATAGGCAAAGATGACAACATTTTGGAAATCACTATTATGCTAAAGTCTTTGAGTGGATATTTAGCTTAGTTTAGTTTAGAGATACAGCACGGAAACGGACCTTTCGGCCCATCGAGTCGCCACTAACCAGCGATCCCTGCACACTAACACCATCTTACACACGACGGACAATTTACATTTTTTTATACCGAGCCAAATAACCTCCAACCCTGTACATCTTTGGAGTGTGGGAGCAAATCGTAGCTCTCGGAGAAAACCCACGCAGTCATGGGGAGAACGTACAAACTCCGCACAGGCAGCACCCGTGGTCAGGATTGAACCCGGGTCATTAGTGCTGTAAGGCAGCAACTCTACCTCTGCGCCACCGTGCCACCCTATATATCCTCTATACCGTATATCCTCCGCTGTTTTGCTGGAAACGTTAATTCTCTTATTTAAACCCTTGCTAGATTTAATGAGTTTGTTGTCTTTTATTGCAAACTACAACATTGATGTAAAAAGCCTATACAAAGCCCTGAGATTACTGTACCAGAATTCATTTTGTCAATATTGTCGTGTTTTAAAAAAACAGCTGAACCATCATAATATGTAGCCTATAGCAAGTGAAAGAACACAGCAAGCCAATTAGTATCTGCAAAGGGAAATGACCAAGAACATTTTTGGTTGCATACCCTTGGCAGCGTGTCGGCTGTGTAAAGAGTCGAAGGGGCATTCGGCATAATTAAGAGATTCAGAACTTAGAATCTGGTTCTGATGTATATGAGTTTAGTTTATTGTCATGTGTACCAAGTGAAGATAGACACAAAATGCTGGAATAACTCAGTGGGACAGGCTGCATCTCATGGATAGAAGGAATGGGTGATGTTTCAGGTCGAGACCCTTCTTCGGACTGATGCTGTGATAGCGATTCTGGGTTAAAACGTGGTTGTAAAGCCTGGAGGTAGACAATAGACAATAGGTACAGGAGGAGGCCATTTGGCCCTTCGAGCCAACACCGCCATTCAATGTGATCATGGCTGATCATTCTCAATCAGTACCCCGTTCCTGCCTTCTCCCCATAACCCTTGACTCCGCTATCCTTAAGAGCTCTATCTAGCTCTCTCTTGAATGCATTCAGAGAATTGGCCTCCACTGCCTTCTGAGGCAGAGAATTCCACAGATTCACAACTCTCTGACTGAAAAAGTTTTTCCTCATCTCAGTTCTAAATGGCCTACCCCTTAAACTGTGGCCCCTTGTTCTGGACTCCCCCAACATTGGGAACATGTTTCCTGCCTCTAACGTGTCCAACCCCTTAATAATCTTGGGGCAAAATCACAGAGGGGGAGCAGTGAGAGAGAGTGTTGCAGAATTCTAATCGGAGAGAGGAGGAGAACTTTTTCAAAGTAGGCACAGGTTTGGGAACCAGCATCCGCAGTTCCTTCCATGGTGCAGTGAAAAGCTTTTATTGCGTGCGAAGCAGTCAGCAGCAAGATTATGCATGATTACAATCGAGCCATTCACAGTGTTCAGATACATGATAAAGGGAATAATGTGAATACCGTTTAGTGCAAGATATAGTCCTGTGAAGTCCAATCAAAGATAGTCCAAGGGCCTCCAATGAGGTGGATAGTAACTCAGGACTGCTCTCTAGTTGTTGGTAGGATGGTTCAGTTGCCTGTTAACAGCTGGGAAGAAACTGTCCCTCAATCTGGAGGTGTGAGTTTTCACACTTCTATACCTTTTGCCCGATAGGAGAGGGGAGAAGAGGGAATGGCCGGGGTGCGACTCATCCTTGATTATGCTGCTGGCCTTGCCGAGGCAGCGTGAAGTGTAAATGGAGTCAATGGAAGGGAGGTTGGTTTGTGTGATGGTCTGGGCTGCGTCCACAATTCTCTGCAATTTCTTGCGGTCTTGGATGGAGCTGATCCCAAACCATGCTGTGATGTATCCTAATAAAATGCTTTCTACGGCGCATTTATAGAAGTTGGTGAGAGCTTTTGGGGACATGCCAAACTTCCTAAGCCTTCTAAGGAGGTAGAGCAGATTGGGGCAAAGTCTAGATGAGCAATAGTGATACTGATAAGAGACTCTGTAGTCAGGAGAATGGACAGGCTTTTCTGTGGCCACGAGTGAGGCCAGTCAAGGACAAGTCCACCTCTCACGCTCATGCTCCAAAGGCATACAGGTTTGTAGGTTAATTGGCTTTGCTTAAAATTATAAATTGTCCCTCGTGTGTAGGATGGTGTTAGTGTACAGGGTGGTTGCTGGTCGGCGCGGACACGGTGAGCCGAAGGGCCTGCTTCCACGCTGTACCTCTATAGTCTAAAGGTTGATGATAGACACAGAATGCTGGAGTAACTCAGCGGGTCCAGGCAGCATCTCGGGAGAGAAAGAATGGGTGATGTTTCGGGTCGAGACCTTTCTTCAGACTGATGTCAGGGGAGGGGGCGGGACAAAGATAGGATGTAGTAGGAGACTGTAAGACTAGTGGGAGAACTGGGAAGGGGGAGGGGAAAAAGAGGGACAGAGGAACTATCTGAAGTTAGAGGAGTCAATGTTGATACCGCTGGGGTGTAAACTGCCCAAGAGAAATATGAGATGCTGTTCCTCCAATTTGCGCTGGACCTCACTATGACAATGGAGGAGGCCCAGGGTAGAGATGTCAGAAATGTCAAAGGTTGATGATAAGTCACAGATAGGATGATGATGATTTGCATGTAGCCTGTCATGGCAACATATAACATAGAACAGCACAGCACAGGCCCTTTGGCCCACAATGTTTCGGCCGAACACGACGCCTAGTGGAACTAACCCCACCTGCTTGCAAGTGATCCATATCCCTCTATTCCCTACATTTCCAAGTGCCTATCTAAAAGCTTCTTAAATGTTGTATCTGCCTCCAATACAACCCCTGTTAATGCGTTCCAGGGCCCCACCACCCTCTGCGTCAAGACAACCTGCCCAGCACGTCTCCATTCAACTACCCCCCTCTCATCCTGTAGGTGTGCCCTCTAGCGATGGACATTTCCACCCTGGGAATAAAGGTTCTGACTCTCTGAGCCCATCTACGCCAGATGCCGGTGGAAATGTGAGGTACAGTAACAGCAGAGGCAGCTAGAAAAACCCAGAAAGACAGGCTGCATCCGTGGAGAAAGATAAACCGAGTTATGGCTGCAGGTTGATGATGTGAGCTAAGGGAACCCACATGGGAGGGATTATGTTGACAGACCCATAATAAACTGGGAAGTGAATCTTCATGCACATTATCCATCAAACACTGTCTAATGCAGATAACAAGAAACTGTGCCGCAGTCTGGGTGCCCCGGACTGCAGGTCTTTTTCATTTTATAAATCATGCACCATGAATAAATGCCGATACAGTCTGCAACAAAAAAAAAAAGAAGATTATTGTTTAACCAGAAAATCTCTTCCAGCTGCTTATAATCGAGCACATGACAGTAATGAATTCCTGCACATGCGTTTTATCCGGACTTTTCCTGTTTTTGCAAAAAACAGATTTCCTGCTGAATAAATGCATGAATTGTCACGGAGAACTTCTCTCTTCAGGTGAGATGGCAGTGGGGGACTGAGAACAGCGATCTTTTTATGTGTAGGAAGGAACTGCAGATGCTGGTTTAAACCGAAGATGGACACAAAAGGCTGGAGTCAGTAACTCGGAGCGGGACAGGCAGCATCTCTGGAGAGAAGGAATGGGTGCCTTATCTCCAGAGATGCTGTCTGTCCCGCTGAGTTACTCCAGCTTTTTGTTTCTCTCAGCGGTCTTTCTATGTCGGGAGAAGGTGCTGTTACTGGTTTGTCTACCAGACAATTGTTTTGCACGTGTTCTTCCTCAGACTTGACTGGTGGTTTCCCTGAGGGCTCAGCCGGTTGAAGCAGCGAATGTCTCTACCCACCAGCAGATCCCAAGTTTGATTAAAGCTTTGTTGGTTTTGCAGATTACGTCTGGGAAGTAGGATAGAGCGGCTTAATTGGCCGCAGGCACCAGAGTTCAAGTTCGCGAGGGGTGGGGAAGGGAGGGGATGGAAAACAACCAGGACTCACCCTCTTCTCAATGCTGCTGTTTCTGGTTTTAGAATCATCGAGTCATACAATGTGGAACATACAATGTTCGCCCCACCTCATCCGAGATTGCCTATCTAAGCTCGTCCCATTTACCTGTGTTTGGGCCATATCCCCCTAAAGGGGTGGCACACTGGTGCAGCGGTAGAGTTGCTGCCTTACAGCGCCAGAGACCCGGGTTCGACCTTGACTACGAGTGCTGTCTCCACAGAGTTTGTACATTATCCCTGTGACCGCATGGGGTTTCTCCGGGTGCTCCGGTTTCCTCCCACATTCCAATTCAACATTCAGTCTAGAAGGGGGTCCCAACACGAAACGTCGCCTATCCATGTTCTCCAGAGATGCAGCCGGCCTCGCTGAGTTACACCAGACTTTTGCGACTTTCTTCGGTAAACCAGTACCTGCAGTTCCTTGTTATAACATTCCGACAATTAAAAATTGCAAGACCTTTGCATTTCATTTCAGAGTAGGACTGCTTTCTGCTCTTGCTCGCTCCTCATTAATCAGACTCCTTGCAGAGGAGATTAGTTTAATTTGGCATCATGTTCGACAAGAACACTCAGTGCCAAATGACCTGTTCCTGTAGAGTACAGTTCTATGTTCTATGTTCAGGCTTAAAGTTTTGTGTCAATAATTTTGGTAGGAACTGCGTTTCCAGTGCTTCATCTCTTGTCCCTGATGTTTCAGGTCAAAAGCGGTTAAATGGTAGCTGTCGGCAGAGGGAGCATCCTTAATTCTGAGTATGAATCAACGAGCACTTAGTTCATGGTCAACATGTGTGTGAAGGAGTGCAATTAGGGTTGCCAACTATCCCGTTTTAGCCGGGACATCCCGTATTTTTGGGCTAAATTGGTTTGTCCCGTACGGGATCGCCCTTGTCCCGTATTAGTAGGGTTGCCAACTTCCTCACTCCCAAATACGGGACAAAGGGTGAGGTCACCGCCCCTCGCCCCACGTGACCTCACCCAGCCAGCGGCTACGTGCTCCCGCTCAACCAATGGCGGCCGCCCGGGCGGCTGCCATTGATGGAGCGGGAGCACGTGGCCGCTGGCTGGGTGAGGTCACGTGGGGCACGGGACGGTGACGTCACCCTTTGTCCTGTATTTGGGAGTGAGGAAGTTGGCAACACTAAGTGCAATACTTTCTGATGTGCTATCTTTCAGTTAGAATATTAAACTTTCAGGAGAAGATGAAAAACGTCTCGTATCTTATTCAATGAAGGAAGGATCCCCTCGAGATATGCATATGTGACATTGTTTAAAAAATGAAGGAAGAATGGACAGGGCAATCACGCTAACAATGGTGTGCAAGTTATTGTAGTCCCTTAGGTTAAAAATTTGACCTTCCAGAACTGTTAGCTAGTCCCAGATCTGTGTCAGTCAACATGTGTAAGTAAGTCAATGCATAGCAGGCTACGGTAAAATTGCCGGCAAAATGGATTTGTATAGCTAAGCATCTCATGATTAACATGCTGGAGTAACTCAGCAGGACAGGCAGCATCTCTGGATAGAAGGAATTGGTGATGTTTCGGGTCGAGACCTTTCAACGTCATCCTTTTCCTTCTCTCCAGAGATGCTGCCTGTCCCGCTGAGTTACTCCAGCATTTTGTTTCAATCCTCGGTGTAAACCAGCATCTGCAGTTCCTTCCTACATATCTCATGACCAACTTGGATATGGTGGGCCAAAGGTCCTGTTTTCGCGCTGTATGACTCTGTCTGCTGTTGCCATTATGAACCACAGCCAACATCTAGCAACATTCCGCCCCATACATACACACCCGGTCACACGTGAAAGCTACATAATCTCCCGGCAGAAGCAAAAATATTCATTAAGGAAAAGAAATTGGAGCTTTATCGCTAAACTAAACTAAATTACCTAAATTGAAGTTGGAACACCTTTGTCCTGATGTGCCTCCCGATTCACATGGTAATATAATAGCAAGTAAATTGATGCAATATGTGGGACAGTGTTATTTGATGGCAACAGGTTGAAGATCAAAATCCCATTGAGCTTGCAGTGACAGTCATCACCAATTTAATCTTTCAGTGAGGACGTCAGTAGACATCAACTGAATGGAAAGACCAGACTGTCGATGTTGACCATGACACCCGCTGTCGGAAAAAATCTGCCTTCCACACGGCAACAACAGGTCAGACTCAAATGCGATGGATATAAAGTAATCCTGGTCTAAGTGAAGCATATGAATGTGTGAGGGGAAAGGCAGATGGAGTTAAATTGGTCTCAACCATCAAAGGCATAAAGTGGGTCCACTGTAAATCACAATGATTAGTACCGGAGTCAGGGGGTATGGGGAGAAGGCAGGAACGGGGTACTGATTGAGAATGATCAGCCATGCTCACATTGAATGGCGGTGCTGGCTCGAAGGGCCGAATGGCCTCCACATGCACCTATTGTCTATTGTCTATTGTCTATTGTCTACAGGTGTCAGAGATTAATAATATATTCCTTTATTCGTCCCACACTGGGGAAATTTAGTTATGGGGAGAAGGCAGGAGAATGGGGTTAAGAGGGAGAGATAGCTCAGCCAGGATTGAATGACGGAGTAGACTTGGTGGGCCGAATGGCCTAGTTCTACTCCTATTCCTTGTGACTTATGACCTTCATCCAGTTTATATTGTTCTGACTTTATTCATCATTGGAGTTACTGGAGAGGAGGAGAACAGAAAAGCATTTTATCCACTAAAGGTTGGATTCTTTGGATAAAAGGGAGATTAAAGTATAAAAGAAATTAAAATTAGATAATTGAATATAATGCCATTAAAAATATAGGAAATTAATAAACACAGGGTCGTCAGAAACTTTCCACCTTATATAAAGATTGAAATTAGTATAGTTTGGTTTAGAGATACAGCGCAGAAACAGGCCCTTTAGCCAACGTGTCCACATTGTACGACACATTAGGGCAATTTACAATTTTACCAAAGCCAATCAACCTACAAACTGGTGCGTCTTTGGAGTGTGGGAGGAAACCAGAGCACCCGGAGAAAACCCACGTGGTCAAGGGGAGAAGGTATAAACTCCGTACAGGCAGCACCAGTAGTGAGGATCGAACCTGGGTCTCTGGCGCTGTGAGGCAGCAACTCTACAGCTGCGCCACCAAGCCGCACAAAAGACTATGTGACTGGGATTCTCACGAGGAAATAAACATGAGAGGAAAAGGAAGGAAACTTGAATTGGGTGAAGTAAGGAGGTGCTAAAGTGGTGAATAAAATCAAACAATGCTAGAAGCAAATGGCAACACCTGTAGATCTATATTTAGAAATGTGTTCTGAAGAACGAATTGAAACAGATGTTGCCCGACTGTCTGAGTATTTCCAGCATTTTCTGTTTTTATTTTAGATTTCTAGCATCTGCAGCTGTTTTGAGTTGCAATAATTTATTGGTCGCAATATATGTACATCCCTGAAAGTTAACATTAAAACCAGGGATTCCAGCAATTTTAATAAAAATTTCATTAAAATTGTTGAAAGCTTTAGCGACGCAGTGGTGCTGGTTTCCGACGGGCACGGTGATGGATGCACCGCACATCTCTGTCCTCCGTACAGCTGGCACGATGCTCTTTTGTCTCCACATATGCGTCTTCCATCAATGTCTTCAGCATGGTCTTGTTTGGTCGTCCCGGGTTCCGTCTTCCATGGGTGGGTTCCCACAGCACAACCTTGTTTGCTGGTGTTTCTGGATGGCGAGCCTCATCCTTCTCGACCTGATCTTCTCGGTCAGAGGTGGAATCTCCCCCATAGAGCTGGGCGTTGGTGTTGTAGTCCCTCCAACTGACATTTTGAACTTTTCTGAGCATTCGGGTGTAGATACCATCGAGAGACTTGGACAGTGCTCGAGTGAGAGTCCATGCCTCACATCCTTACAATAATATTGTCTCTCCAGCAATTTACCCAGTGACAATGAGGTAATGGTCATATGGTTCGAAGCCTGAATGGTTCACGATTAAAGGGAAGTTTACATAAGATGGCTTTCCAATTAGTGCATCATCCTTGTTCTTTAATGTAGTGGAAGATGTGCAATTGGAAGGAGCAATTGAAGATGTCCTTGTGAAAAGCTACAGGATATTTTTACAGATGGTTTACAATATAGCCACAACACGTTGATAGTGGAAAGAGAGAGTGCCTATTATCATTTGACTAGTTTTTCACTTCATTCCTACAATTAAGGCAAATATTTGAATTATAGAATGACCAGAGAGATAGTTGTAGAAGAGTTATCCGAGGTGAAAAATAAAATATTCTGAAATAAGCCAGAAAAATAAGCCAAAAGAGAAGGGCCCTGATCTGTAACATTACTTATCCATGTTCTCCAGGGATGCTGCCTGACTTACTCCAGCATTTTGTGTCTTTTTTTTTGTAAACCAGCATTTGCAGTTCCTTATTCCTGCAAATCTTAGGCTGATGCTTTATTCTATCCTGGCAGAGTGCTACATGTTTCAATTGGGGACTTTGATACAACGTATTTCTCTAAGCACCTACCTGCCCGTTTGAATGAATGCAATAAGATCCTTTGGCACTAGTGAAGGATGATTCAGAAGTTATGAATAGTTGTGGTAACATTCTTCCATCCTCAATACCATAAATTAATCAAATCATTTATCTCGTTTTCTATTTGTATATTTCAACTATAGGACTGGCATATTTAGGCATCTTGCTCGGATGAGTTGGGCCGAGAGGTCTGTGGTGTGATGAATAACTCTGACTTTATTTGAGATCTTGCTTTACTAATCAGTTGACCTCTTGGCCCTATTTCAATGACCTATTTCATTCTTCACATGTTTAAATTATAATGTTTTATTTTTAATTGTCTACTGTATATCGTGTTGTTACTTGTGAGTAAAGCACCAAGACAAATTCCTTGTATGTATACATACTTGGCTAATAAAATGTATTCAATTCAATTCAATTCAATTGAGATTGAACTGGAACCAGCAGCACAAAACAGCTTGCTGCATATTGCCAGCTGATCCAGAACCTTCCGTGTTGTCAAGCCACCAATTGATAAAGCACACTGCTACCTTATTATGGGTATTCTGAAAAGTGCAAGCTATCCATAGCTGGCTTGGAAATGGCTAAACTGAATCTAGTGCTGGTACCTGACAATCAGAAACATCAGGCAAAATGGACTTGACTCCTCAAAGATGGCCTTTTTTCTTTGTCTTGCAGGATAAGACTTCCTTTCTTTTGGGGGTAGTATTAGAGCCATGATTGTGGCATCTATGCTTCAAAAGTAGTTATTTGACAGTGAAGTGTTAAGGATGTGAAAGAAAGTGAACAATTATCTAACTTCCTCTTTGCACTTGCACTGCATAATCTTATTGAGGGGGTTGAAGGTTATGCAAGACATTGTGTGTGCAAGACTGTCTAGGACCACACAGTGGCGTAGTGCACCAGGACACCAATGAACAGTGAGACCAGGCAGCTAGCCTCCGGCCAGAATCTACAGTCGAGAAAGAGGAAGATATTTTGGAGAAATTATTGATACCAAATTTTAGGAGAAAGGGAATGGAAATAGGAGAGCTTAATATTCGGAAAGTAATGAATAGGGCTAATTGTAAAATATGTATAATAACAGCTTTTGTTCCAGTAAACATTTAAAATGATAGAATGTTGAATGATCAGTAGAATAGTCACCCACGTGTTAACTAGAATAGTAAGGAAAACCAATTACTTGATCAATTAAATTATTCTCTACCTTATTCGCTGTAAGGCAGCAACTCTACCTCAGCGCCACCGTGACCACCCAAAATAATTGGGCGGTCACAGTGGCGCAGCGGTAGAGTCGCTGCCTTACAGCGAATGCAGCGTCAGAGACCTGGGTTCGATCCCGACTACGGGTTTTGTCTATACGGAGTTTGTACGTTCTCCCCCTGATCTGCGTGTGTTTTCTCCGAGATCTTCGGTTTCCTCCCACATTCCAAAGACGTACAGGTTTGTAGGTTAATTGGCTTGGTAAATGTAAAAATTGTCCCTAGTGGGTGTAGGATGGTGCTAATGTGCGGGATCGCTAGTCGGCGCGGACCCTGTGGGCCAAAGGGCCTGTTTCCACGCTGTATCTCTAAACTAAACTAAGCTAAACTAAACTACCCTTATCTATATCTGGCATGTTTACTTTCAAATCAATTTAATCACTGCTTATATTGATAAGTATTTTTATGACTATATGTGTCCTGCCCTTATAATCACCTTTCGTTCCCTTTTCTTTTGAGATGTATTTATCCACTAATTTTGGCTTTTTGTTCATCCCCAGATTTAATTGATCTACCGTAGACAGTCCTGTACTCGCTGGAGTTTAGATGAGGGAGACCTCACTGAAAACTACCAGATAATGAAAGGCCTAGATAGAGTGGATGTAGAAAGAATGTTTCCAATAATGGAAGATTCTAGAACCAGAGGGCACAGCCTCAGAATAGAAGGACATACCTTCAAAATGGAGATGAGGAGGAATTTCTTTAGCGGGAGGGTTGTGATTCTGTGGAATTCATCGCCACAGACGGCTACGGAGGCCAAGATATTGCATATTTTTAAGGTGGAGATCAATAGGTTCTTGATTAGGAAGGGCATCAAAGGTTACTGGCAGCAGACAAGAGAATAGGGGTTGAAAATAGATCAGCCATGACTGAATGGCGGAATAGACCCGATGGGCTAAATGGCCTAATTCTGCTCTTATGTCTTATGGTTTTATGGTATCTTCAATTGACAAAACTAATCCCAGCTCTCTCATTCAAATCAGATGGGAAGCTATTTGGATTTGTGGATTAGGCTTCTCATGCGGCACTTTGTGTCGTTTATGTCATATGCCATTCCCATTACTCAATATATTGAGTAAATCTCAGAGTTCCTCCAGCAGTTTGTTTTTTGCTCAAGATACTGAGAAGATTCAGGGAATTGATAACGGAGTAAAGAAATGATTCTTAGGTCTCTTATTAAAATCTAAAATGTATGATGCAATGAAGCAAAAACTCTCCTATGTTTTGCATTCTCACCCATTCTGTATTAAAATAGTTCAGAGTGACTGGCTCGTTCATAGGTTCACAGGAAGTGAGTGAACTTAATTTGTAAACCCTAAAGTAAAGTCTGAAGTAAATAAAGGCAGAAAATTGCCAAACACAAAGCAAGTTAAATAGCAGCTGAAAGAGAAAGATAGGTTCATATTTCTTATCGCGTACCAGCACCTTGTTCTTTTATCAAGCATGTCAGGATTAATTCAGTGATTATTTCCATATATCTTATAGTCATGCAAATTTACACAACTTGGAAGATACATTTTAAAGAAATTATGACCATTCTAGAGAATGGGATATATCTAACCACATGCCTTATGTATGTTGTCTGCAGGGAGCCGTAGTACATTTTGCAGCCTGTCTGCTTCAGTTCAGCTTAGTTCAGTTCAGCGTTCTAATCAGCAGGAAACAGGGTGATGTTGCAGCAGTTATTACAAAACACCGCTGTTCTTTTTTCCTCTAAGACCAGTCTCAGGGCCAATTGTGTTGAAATTGTTCGAAATGAGGAAGTTATTATTTTTATCCTTCAACTATAAAGGGCAGGTCTAATTTTATAGAACTCTTCGCTTTGACAGCAACTGGGGTGAAAGTATCATTTATGCTTTTTTTTTTGGCTTGAAAACATAGATCTTTTCATTTAAAAGATCTTTAAAATTACACTAAAGTAAGGCACAATATGCTGGAGTAACTCAACGGGTCAGGCAGCATCTCTGGAGAGAAGGAATTTAAAATTACACTCACCAGTGCCTGTTCATGATGTTGGAAGCACGTAGATATGATTATCATCACACAACGACTCCAAAAGAAATGCATGGAGCTGCATCAGCCGCCATCCATGATTATTTTGACCTCGCAAAAGCCTTGAATTTCATCAATTGAGTGAGGTTGTCGAGAATCTTTCGCAAATTTGATCACCTTCAGAAATTAAACTCAATGTCCCATGATAGAATCATCTTAACCAGTAAGTCTACACAGACCCAATCTCTGGGCATTCTAGAGTCAAGCAAGGCTCTGTTATTTCCAACACATTTTTCAATGGTTCTGACTGTAAATCTGCACCTAACTTCCAATAAGCTTCACAATCGATTGGGACTAGGGTCAAGCCACTATAGGGTTAGATTCTATAATGGGGTATGTATTTTAGCAGGAAAGAAAATGCATATTAGGTGAATAGTGAGAGATTACAGATTTCTGATCTGCAGAGGAATCTGGTGTTAGTTTAGAAATACAGCATGGAAACAGGCCCTTCAGCCCAACGAGTCCACGCCGACCATTGATCACCTGTTCACATTAGTTCCATGTTATCCCACTTTCTAATTCATTCCCTACACACTAAGGGCAATTGACAAAGGCCAATTGACCTGCACATCTTTAGCATGTGGGAGGAAACCGGAGCTCCCGGAGGAAACCCACGTGGTCACAGGTAGAATGTGGCCCCTTGTTCTGGATTCCCCAACATTCGGAACATGTTTCCTGCCTCAAACGTGTCCAACCCCTTAATAATCTTATACGTTTCGATAAGATCTCCTCTCATCCTTCTAAATTCCAGTGTATACAAGAGGCTAGTAAATGACCCAGCACTTATTAGCTTTCCCAAATACGATGTTGTTGTCTTGTTGCGAGCTGAATTCACAACAATAATGTTATTACCAAGTGGTAGAGCAGGTTTGAGTAGCACTGTTCCTAATTTGTACAATTAATTGTATGTTCAGATTTATTTTAATACAAAATGCATTGAAATACAATAGAAAGGATTTTTGTTTGCTCACTCCATGCATTTGCATTAAAGATATCCTGAGCAATATATTTTTAGACATTTATTATCATCTTTGCATATCCTAATTATCTAACCTCGCTGGAACTCTGCATGAAGAGTATTTGACTGAGATCTTTGTAATCTCTTTAGCAACATGCAAGGTCCCAGACTAGATTTGGAGGATTGTGTACAGTTCTGGTCACCCAAGTACATGAAGGAGATGGAGGTTTTGGATAGGATGCAGAAGTGTGCAATCAAATGCTCTACCACTGAGCTATACCCCCCAGGTGGAGGACATTTGTCAATGGCCTATGCACCCTAGAGGAGCCAAGGGCTTAAGAAGAAGAAGGAGCAGAAGTGTGCGTGGATTTGAGAGTATTGGCTACAACTAGAGATTTGACAAATTTGAATTGTTTCTCTGGAGCTTCGGAGGCTGAGGGGCAACCTGGTAGAAGTAGATAAAATTGTGAGTGGATAGATGGGGTAGGTAATCAGAATATTTTTCCCAAGGGTGGAAATGTCAAATACTTGAGGGCATATTATTATGAGAGAGGGAAGGCAAAAGGAAATTTACGAGGCGCATTTTTTCACACAGAAAGTGGTAGCTGCATGGAACGCCAGGGGAATTGTTGGCCGTAGATACAATTGTAATGTTTTAGAGGCATTTCAACAGACACATGAACTGAGAGAGAGAGAGAATGGAGATGGACCATGTGTAGGTATGTGTGGAGTTTAAATTGGCATCATGGTGCACACTGACATCATGAGCCATAGGGCTGGAACCAGTGCTATACTGTTCCATGTTCAATGTTCTATGTTCTAATTAAAACTAGCCACTGTTAGATTCAATATCAGAACTATTTTATGATAGGCAAGAACTGGGCCACACGTTGGCGCAGCGGTAGAGTTTCTGCCTTACAGTGCTTGCAGCGACAGAGACCCGGGTTCGACCCCGACTAAGTCAATAGTCAATAGTCAATAGTCGTTTATTTGTCACATACACATAAATGTGTAGTGAAATGAAACATTACCCGCAGTTGAACAATAAGACCAATAAGATTAATCAATAAAAATGCAATAACACATACAATCACAACTAACACCAAACAAAAAGAAACATCCATCACAGTGAGTCTCCTCCAGTCCCTTCTCACTGTGATGGAAGGCCAGAATGTCTTTTCTCTTCCCCTGCCGTCTGTAAGGAGTTTGTACGTTCTCCCCGTGACCGCATGGGTTTACTCCGAGATCTTCGGTTTCCTCCCACGCTCCAAAGACGTACAGGTTTGTAGGTTAATTGGCTTGATGTGTGTGTAAATTGTCCCTAGTATGTGTAGGATAGTGTTAATGTGCGGGGTGATCGCTGGTCGGCGCGGGGCTCGGTGGGCCAAAGGGACTATTTCTGCACTGTATATCTAAACTAAACTAAACTAAACTGTTCACGTGATAATGCTGCAAACACTTGGTCTCCCAGTCACCACGTTACAACAAAGTCACTCTTTTCTCAATGGTGACCTGCACCTTCCTCTGTGTACTACCTTAGGAGTGGTCAATAGACAATACACAATAGACAATAGGTGCAGGAGTAGGCCATTCGGCCCTTCGAGCCAGCACCGCCATTCAATGTGATCATGGCTGAACATTCTCAATCAGTACCCCGTTCCTGCTTTCTCCCCATACCCTCTGACTCCGCTATCCTTAAGAGCTCTATCTAGCTCTCTCTTGAATGTATTCAGAGAATTGGCCTCCACTGCCCTCTGAGACAGAGAATTCCACAGATTCACAACTCTCTGACTGAAAAAGTTTTTCCTCATCTCAGTTCTAAATGGCATACCCCTTATTCTTAAACTGTGGCCCCTGGTTCTGGACTCCCCCAACATTGGGAACATGTTTCCTGCCTCTAACGTGTCCAACCCCTTAATAATCTTATACGTTTCGATAAGATCCCCTCTCATCCTTCTAAATTCCAGTGTATACAAGCCTAGGTCATAAGACAACAACTCATTCATTTTAGTTCAGTGCACAGGACAGCAATCTCATCCATTTCCTTCTTCTGTAACTCTTTCTAATCTGTAAATGACGTGTCCACATGCATCTTAGCAAGGCAATGTTGGTAAAAAAAAAGACAATGAGAGGAATGAGCAAAGCCTTACACTGATATTTAGAATAACATCAGTGAGTGACCTTTATTACAGGAAACATCAATCCTCGGTAGTATCACTTTACCCAGAAATGCTTAGCAAGAAGAGATTTTAAGGCCATCGAGGAAGCTTAAGGAACTGGTTAGAGACTGCTCTGGCTGCACGAATAAGCAGTAAATAATAAAACATTAGAGAAATAAAATAGATGGAAAAGTGACAAATGATAGGAAAGAATTAATTCCATGAGTTAAATTCATTCTTACCTAATGATTTGAAATATTCTCTGGGGATGAGTTCATCGTTTGATCATAGTTCACTTGCAGATATAACCAATATGCAAAAAAAAAATAAATCATTTAGATTGCTAAGATTCCATTGAATATAGTTAAACATGGATAGGCAGGGAATGGAGAGATGTGGAATCATAGTCATGGAGTCATAGAGATTTGCATTGTGGAAACAGGCCCTTCTGCCCCACACCGGCCAACATTTTCCATCCACACTAGTCCCACCTGCCTGCGTTTGGCCCATATCCCACTAAAATTGTCCTATTCATGTACCTGTCTAACTGTTTCTTAAATGTTGGGATAGTCCCTGCCTCAACTACATCCCCTGGCAGACTGTTCCTTACATCCACCACCCTTTGTGTGAAAAAGTTACGCTTCAGATTCCTATTAAATCTTTTCCCCTACACCTTAAACATACTGTATGTCCTCTGGTCCTCATTTCACCTACTCTGGGCAAGAAACTCTGCATCTACCTAATCTATTCCTCTCATGATCTTATACACTTCGATAAGATGACCTCTCATCCTCCTGCACTCCAAGGAATAGAGTCCCAGCCTACTCAACCTCTCCCTATAGCTCAGACCCTCTAGTCCTGGCAACATCCTCGTAAATCTTCTCTGTACCCTTTCCAGCTTGACAACATCCTTCCTCTAACACAGTGCCCAGAACTAAACACAATACTCTAAATGCGACCTCATCAACATCTTATACAACTGCAACATGACCACCCAACTTCTATGCTCAACCTCCCAACTTAAAATACTCAATGTAGGTGTTTGCTGCATTACCTACATTGGTAGGGAAAAAGATGGCCGCGCCGTTGTGTTTGGCTGCCTGTCGTCGCTCACCTGGAGATCGTAGTGTTCTTCGAGCCACTTTGGTTTACGACCGCCGAACCCTCCTGTTGATCCGACCCTCCGTCGTCGACTTCTTCAGTCCAGGTCCCGGACAAAGTTTCTTCCAGCGATCGCTCCTCGATCAACTCCCGGTAGATGTGCGGGCCCAGCCTTACATCCACCGCCGCACGCACCGCGCTAGGAGGCGGGGTAAACGCGCGGGAACATTCGAAAATTTAAAAAACCTCGCCCGCGCTCATCCAACAGCGGCCTACCTCCCCCAGCGCTGCGAAGTCGGACCTGGTCGACTTTACAGCTCCATCCACCGGCGCTCCCTCGAGCTCAGGTATGCCGCTCTTCGACCGATCATCCCGGTCCCTGGACTGCCGGCCCGTGGGCTCCCAGCAAGGCCATCTGTGAAGCGCAGCGGCGTGGTCTCCCTGAACCTCCGCCCGCTGGCGTGGGAGCCGCTACCGGACCGAAGCTCACCTGCTGTCCCTGCTGTCCCTGCTAAAGTGGCCCTGATCAACGCAAGATCCCCACAGAACAAGACCTTCATCCTCAACGACTTCTTCATCACCCGTGGATTGGACTTCTTACTGCTCACAGAATCCTGGCTTAACCCTGGTGAGCTTGCTCCACTCGTGGAACTCTGTCCTGATAACTGTAACTTCTTCACCTCGCCTAGGCTCTCCGGACGCGGTGGGGGCTTAGCCACTGTGTTTAAGAAACATTTCAACTGCCGCCTCCTGAACGCTGATCATTTCTCCAGTTTCGAGGTGCAACTAATTAAAGTAGGCCTAGCCTATCCCCTCTTAATTGTTCTTGTGTATCGCCCACCAAAAATGCATAAGGACTTCATCACCCAATTTGCTGATCTGATTTCTAGCATTTTGCCCAAATTTGACCGGATCATGATTCTTGGTGACTTTAATATTCATGTTTGCTGTCCCACTAAGCCTCTTGTGAGTGAATTTATGCACCTGGTTGAGTCCTTCAATCTGACTCTTCACACCACGGGACCCACTCACAAGTTAGGCCATACTCTCGACCTAGTGTTATCGTCCGGATTCCCAATCAACAACATTGAAACTACTGAAGCCTGTCTATCGGACCACAGCGCTATCATTTTTGACGCATCTCTGCCTTTATCTCCCGCAAAATCTCATCTCCCTGTTCGCTACTCCCGCAACATAAATTCATTGACTGCCAGTAAATTCTCCGAGGCTCTCACAGCTGCCCCCAACATCTGCACTATTGAGGCCTCTCCCCCCCATCTCAGCACTGAGGATCTCGCCTCTTTATTTAATATCACTTGCTCTTCCATCCTGGATTCTATCGCTCCCCTTAAAATGAAAAAGCCTAAGCACAAAGGTCGGCCGTGGCTCAATGACTCCACCAAAGCCCTAAGAAGGGAGTGCAGAAAATCAGAAAGGAGGTGGAAATGTGACAAGCTTCAAATTTCCTTCGAAATTCTGAGAAACAATCTTCTCAAATACCAGGAAGCAGTAAAGTCTGCTAGAGCACAATACTTCTCCGACCTTATTTCCAAAAACTCTCATAACTCCAAGGTCCTATTTAGAACAATTACCTCTGTCATATGTCCCGCCCCCAGTACCAGCTTAGTTGGGTCCCCTGCTAAGTGCGAAGAATTCGCTAAATTTTTCACCAACAAAGTTGAGAACATTAGAATGAACATTTCCCCTCCCACCCGTGACCTAGCTGTCTCACTAGTCTGTCATCTAAATTGGACTGCTTCCAACCCGTCACTCTATCCTCCCTTGCAAAGCTTGTCTCCGCTATGAAACCTGCAACCTGCCCCCTTGATCCTGCCCCCACTGCCCTTCTGAAGGATGTAATTGCAATAGCCGGTCCCAGCATCCTCTCTATTATCAACAGTTCTCTGGCCACTGGCACTGTTCCAACCAGTTTCAAGCACGCGGTGGTCCAGCCCCTACTGAAAAAACCTAACCTAGACCCCACCTTGCCTAGCAACTACAGACCCATTTCCAAACTGCCATTCCTGTCAAAAGTCCTTGAAAAGGCAATTCTAAACCAATTAGTGCCCTACCTGCACCAAAACACCATCCTGGAAAGTTTCCAGTCAGGTTTCAGAGCCCACCACAGCACAGAGTCTGCCTTGTTGAAGGTACACAACGACCTGCTTCTCGCCATCGACACCGGCGACTGTGCAATCCTGCTCCTTCTCGACCTCAGCGCAGCGTTCGATACAGTGGACCACACCATCCTTATTGACCGTCTCCGGTACGCGGTTGGCATTGATGGCACTGCCCTGAGCTGGTTCGCTTCGTACCTCAAAGATAGGAGTTTCGCCATCAACATAGGCAGTTATTCCTCTGCTCCAGCTAGCCTCTCCTGCGGAGTTCCACAAGGCTCCATCCTAGGCCCCATTCTCTTCTCTCTATACATGCTCCCCCTTGGCCAAATCATTCAAAGGCACGGCATTTCTTTCCACTGCTATGCCGATGACACTCAGCTTTACCTCCCCCTGAAACCTAACAACCAGTCAAATTTAAACAGCCTCTCACACTGCCTTGAGGACATAAAATGTTGGATGGCACAGAACTTCCTCCAATTAAATGAGAGCAAGTCTGAGGTCATCCTATTCGGCCCCCCCGACTCCATCAAATTGATAACAGGCAGTCTTGGAAGTCTATCCTGCCTAGTCAAACCGCATGTCAAAAACCTCGGCATGATATTTGACTCTGCATTAAAATTTGATAAGCAAGTCAACGCTGTGGTAAAAGCCAGCTTCTTCCAACTTCGAACCATAGCTAAAATCAAACCTTTCCTCCAATTCGACGACACAGAAAAAATCATTCACACTTTCATTTCCTCCCGCCTAGACTACTGCAACTCCCTATACACTGGGATCAGCCAATCTTCCCTGTCCCGCCTGCAACTGGTCCAAAACGCCGCAGCGAGACTACTGACGGGTACCCGTAAAAAGGACCACATCACCCCGATTCTGGCCTCTCTCCACTGGCTCCCTGTACGGTACAGAATCATCTTCAAGCTCCTCCTATTCACGTATAAAGCCCTAAATGGACACTCCCCCCCCTACATAAAAAATCTTCTAACCCCTCTCTCTAACTCCAGGTCCCTCAGGTCGGCCGACTTGGGGCTACTCACTATCCCGCGGTCTAGGCTTAAGCTCAGGGGTGACTGCGCTTTTGCGGTTGCAGCTCCTAGACTGTGGAACAGCATCCCTCTCCCCATCAGAACTGCCCCCTCCATCGACTCCTTTAAGTCCAGGCTCAAAACCTATTTCTACTCCCTAGTGTTTGAGGCTCATTGAGGAGGCGCTGTGAACTGTTTGCGTGCTACTGTATGTTTCACTTTTTTTTCCATTGGAACCTAATCAGATGTACAGCACTTTGGTCAATGTGGGTTGTTTTTAAATGTGCTATACAAATTAAATTGACTTGACTTGAATTGACTTACATTGGATTGGTAAGGAGCCAATATATTTGTCCTCTTCTTGTCATATATTGGTATACATAATTTGTTGAATGCCAGTTATCTTCTCTGCAACATTCTCCCACTAATAACAACGACAACTCTTGTGAGAAAGCGAAGATCAGATTCATACAAACATGAATCACCATCTCCAGGAGAGAAAGGGGTGGGAAATGTAGTGGTGTGGGGAAG
Organism: Rhinoraja longicauda; assembly: GCF_053455715.1. Lineage (NCBI taxonomy): Eukaryota > Metazoa > Chordata > Chondrichthyes > Rajiformes > Arhynchobatidae > Rhinoraja > Rhinoraja longicauda. Next base: position 45,816,793 of record NC_135964.1, on the reverse strand, counting down.
GAATGGAGAAAATAATAATAATATTGTTCACTCCATTCAAGTCAAGGTCAGGTTTTTAAGCTCATGTTTTAGTGTGACATCTGTATCCTGTGGTAAAAGTCAGTCAGCATCATTTAGCACCTGCCTTGAAGACCAGCTTTAGAAATGCAGTGCAGAGAAAAAAAAAGAAATCATCAACTATAGATCAAGAAAAACAACATTGTTTTCTGGTCTCTCTTATCTCTGAACTCCAAAATATCCTGCTTCTTCGAGCTAAGCCAGCCAGGACCAATAGAAACCTCTTCCTGCTACAGCCTGACTTCATTTCCCAGACTTAGCACAATCTCGCCGCCTCTTAAAAAAAAACTTCAACCACTCTGACTGGGCATAGGCGGCTTTAACAGTATATAGATTGGAAAAAAAAAGAACGTACTTTTGTGCGAAAATGGCCACCTCAATAAAGGTAAGAATCGCTCGAGTTCTGTTTTAAAACGCTGTGTTGCAAATCATTGCTCTTCACCAAATCCGTCGAGCGGGTGGAAAAAGCAACACCCTCTTTTTCACAATGGAAGGCGATGAGCAGATATCCTTTGTGTTGCCTGTAAAATTTCCTCTTCCCTACCCGGTCTGTCTGGCTTGCCTGAAAATCTTTCTGAGGAAAAGATTGAGATTCTAACGCACGCCCTGGGCAGAAGAGAGATGCATAGACATTGCTTTCTTGAGTTTTCTCACTATCTCGGTTTTGCCAATTTTGCGAGTTTGGTTGTGTGATCAATTGAAAGAAGGAGAGTAAGGTAAGCCACTGCCCAGCGAGGTTTGAGTGTGAAGGTTGACTCCCTTCACGGAGTTAGCGGGTAATTTCATTGCCCTTGCCAGATATTCCAGATTGTATGTAATATTTAAGTTGGAGTCAACTGGTGCCAGATTGTTGAGAGCATCGTAAACTATCTCAAGTACGCGCTTGGCTTCAATGTTTTTGCAAACTTACCTAGTTTAGATGAAAGTTGATGAGAAATTTCAACAGACAATCCAGGATATTTGTCGGAATTAATTTATCTTTTGCGATTAATAAATGTGAATCGCCGTGTTAATACAAAAAAAGCTCATTCAGCTTATTCTTGCAACTTTAAAAATAGCAATTTTCGTTCCAAGAAATTTAGCCTCTCACTAAAGAATAATAAGCACCATCGAGGAAGCAGAAGGAAAGATGTTTTCATTAACGTCAGGATTGTGCAAAAGTGTGTGGAATCTGTATTTATCTTAAATCTCCATTTGATTCAACACTCCCATTTATTTATGTGTCCTGAATACGAAATTCCTCATGTGTGAGGCTGCTGATCAATGAGTGTTGCTGAGATAGGTTTTTACAAAACACCACTGCTATATTTTGAAGTTATTTTTAAACTAGTGAGAAAATTGTGAACAGCCCAGCAGTCCATTGGGTGTGGTGGAGTGTATGTGCATGGCTGGTTCTTGTTTGTCAATGGAGCACAGGTCCACTCTTGGGTTTTGATATTGCTACAAGCCTTTTTTCCCATTTGCATTCCTAAACCAACTACTTAAAAAGCCTAAAGAAGACGCATAACAAGTATCTTCTTTAGTTTCCAACTGTGCCCACACGCGGGAAAACTTTGGAGCTCCTAAGAACCCTTTCCTTGTCGAAATTTAAGAGTGGGAAGCCATTTGTATGAGCTCTGGTCGATGAGGAAAGTTAACCTCTGCAGGATTGTCCCAGTTAAAGTTGGAATAAAACTTTACTTTGATGCCTTTCGATGTTTTTCTACGCTGATGCATTTGAGCGTCCGACCCACAAGCAAGACTGATTCCGGCCATCTTGAAGATGCCAACTTGAAAACGGACGATAAATTGTAAAAATGTAACTCACTCGGACTCTGTTGTCTCCACAGATTAAATACAGTGCGCTTGGCATAGAGCTCTGTCACATTTCACTGAAGTCTATGTTATTCCAAGTTGAGCTGGAGAGCTTCAACAGTGTGAGCGAGAGATCATTCTCGAGGCAAACAGATGCCAACTCTGCTAGCGTAGAATGTTCCAGCACACACAGGCAGTTTTTCTGCGTAGCCTGTGTGTGGGATGAATGCTTGGTGGCCCAGGTTTCAGCTTCACGCTCTTGCTCATGGAGAGAGCCTGCCATTCAGGACATTCTGGCAACCGCAGCTGGGGCTGCAATTTAAGTAGCAGAGCAGCCGAGGCATACAGAGCAAAAATCAACTGAGTGCTTGAATGCGCAGCAAATGTGCAGTATCATAATCTTTCTGGTTTCACTTTGACGGTTTTGACTGACCAAACTCTTTGTGTTATGGTGGCTTTGCATTTCTTCACTAATCTTTTCCCCCCCACTAGCTTTCTTTTCCTTGCCAGAAAAAATGTTTTTGAATAAGAAATTGCTACTGACTACACTGTGGTGTGATCATTTGGTGTGTACTGGGTGGCACAGGGGCGTGGCTGTAGAGTTGCTGCCTTACCGCACCAGAGATTCGGGTTCGATCCTGACTACGGGTGCTGTCTGTACGGAGTTTTTACATTCACCCCATGACCATGTGGGTTCCCTCTGGGTGCTCCAGTTTCCTCTAATATTCTAAAGATGTGCGGGTTTGAAGGTTAATTGGCTCTGTAAATTGCCCCTAGAGTGTAAGATAGAACTGGCAGACGGGATGATTGTTGGTTGGTGTCGACTCTGTGGGCTGAAGGGCCTATTTTCATGCTGTATCTCTAAACTAAACTAAACTAAACTAAACTAAACTAAACTAAACTAAACTGAGTAAATCTAAACTAAACTAAATAGGTTAACTGGCTTTGGCAAAATCGTAAAATTGTTCCTAGTGTGTAGGACAGTGTTAGTGGACTTGGTGGACCGAAGGGGCTGTTTCCATGCTGTATCTCTAAACTAGACCAAACTAAACTAAACTAAAGTATAAACTAAATTTCCATCTATCTTAAGGATAGCGGAGTCAGGGGGTATGGGGAGAAGGCAGGAACGGGGTACTGATTGAGAATGATCAGCCATGATCACATTGAATGGCGGTGCTGGCTCGAAGGGCCGAATGGCCTCCTCCTGCACCTATTGTCTATTGAAATGTAAATTCTCTGCTATAAAGATGGAAGCACTTACTTTGGTCGTCAGAACTGCAGCTTTGGGGTGAAGGCGACATGTCCCACATTTCACCCACTTGCTGAGAAATGCAGACAGAGGTGACCAGTCCATCAGCTTTCTCTGGGATTTTCCCTCCTCTCCCTGTAAAAGAAACATCAGTAAACCACCTGTCCCAGGTGAGAATCTTCAACTTGCTTTACGCGGGACATTGACAATTTTTTTTTTAACAGCGCCAGGAATTATTCAGAAAAAATGAATACTTTACTTTTAACTACACTTGTATAAAGCTATGTTATGGCTTCAAAATGCCCTGAGGGGCGATTCTTAAACCTCAGCAGGATTTTATTATTGAAGACTAAGTGGCACCAGTAATAATTAAATTGATGAATAGTCTTTGTGCACATTCTGTGCTGTGGAGTTGAATCTGAACTATGGTTATGTATGTCTAAGGTTATAGCCTTCCTAGGAGTTCAACAATTAGGCTATTCTGCCCTGAAAATTTCAACATTGGCAGAATAAATATTTTAATAAGTCACTGACTGTACGATAATGCTCGACTGATTGCCTCTCAACTGATTCCCTTAAAGTTATTTATCCAAAATTCTCTCCTCTCTGATTTAGCTTGTGATGTCCCTTCTGCATTTACTGGCAGATGCAGTTTAATGTAGATAAGTGTGAGGTTATTCACTTTGGAAGTAAGAATAGAAAGACAGATTATTATCTGAATGGTGTCAAGTTAGGAGGAGGGGGAGTTCAACGAGATCTGGGTGTCCTAGTGCATCAGTCAATGAAAGGAAGCATGCAGGTACAGCAGGCAGTGAAGAAAGCCAATGGAATGTTGGCCTTCGTAACAAGAGGAGTTGAGTATAGGAGCAAAGAGGTCCTTCTACAGTTGTACCGGGCCCTGGTGAGACCGCACCTGGAGTACTGTGTGCAGTTTTGGTCTCCAAATTTGAGGAAGGATATTCTTGCTATGGAGGGCGTGCAGCGTAGGTTCATTAGGTTAATTCCCGGAATGGCGGGACTGTCGTATGTTGAAAGGCTGGAGCGATTGTGCTTGTATACACTGGAATTTAGAAGGATGAGGGGGGATCTTATTGAAACATATAAGATAATTAGGGGATTGGACACATTAGAGGCAGATAACATGTTCCCAATGTTGGGGGAGTCCAGAACAAGGGGTCACAGTTTAAGAATAAGGGGTAGGCCATTTAGAACGGAGATGAGGAAGAACTTTTTCAGTCAGAGGGTGGTGAAGTTGTGGAATTCTCTGCCTCAGAAGGCAGTGGAGGCCAGTTCGTTGGATGCTTTCAAGAGAGAGCTGGATAGAGCTCTTAAGGATAGCGGAGTGAGGGGATATGGGGAGAAGGCAGGAACGGGGTACTGATTGAGAGTGATCAGCCATGATCGCATTGAATGGCGGTGCTGGCTCGAAGGGCTGAATGGCCTACTCCTGCACCTATTGTCTATTGTCTATTGTCTATTATTAGTAGGAAAGAACTGCCATTCCTTCTATCTAGAGAGGAAGCAAGGTCTCAACCCGAAACGTCACTCATTCCTTCCTAACGGCTGCGGCTCTCTGGCAGTCTGTTGTCTTTTTTTCTTTTTTTTTTGTTTGTGTCGGTGTTGGGATGGTTTTTGTTTCTGTTTTTGGCTGTGTATGTGTGGTGGGGGTGGGGGGTTGTGGGGTGGGGGGGGGGGCGGGGGGAAACCTTTCTTTTATTGGGTCTCTTCCCCGGGGCGCGGCTCGGCTGTGGGCCTTAACATCGCAGGCGCGGCTCGGCCGCGGGACATTTCAGTGCCCGGTGCGGCTCGGCCGCTGGACTTAACATCGCCCGGTGTGGCTGCGGGACGTTTCAGTGCCCGGTGCGGCTCGGGTGCGGGACGTTTCAGTGCCCGGTGTGGCTTGGCCGCTGGACTTAACATCGCCCGGTGTGGCTGCGGGACGTTTCAGTGCCCGGTGTGGCTGCGGGACGTTTCAGTGCCCGGTGTGGCTGCGGGACGTTTCAGTGCCCGGTGCGGCTCGGCTGCGGGACGTTTCAGTGCCCGGTGTGGCTTGGCCGCTGGACTTAACATCGCCCGGTGCGGCCGCGGGACGTATCAGTGCCCGGTGTGGCTCGGCCGTTGGACTTAACATCGCCCGGTGTGGCTGCGGGACGTTTCGGTGCCCGGGGCGGCTCGGCCGGGGGGCCTTCCATCCCCTTGCGGGGGCTGTGCGTGTCGTTTGCCTCGGTAGGGGTCGAGCTGCCTGTCCGTGGGTGCGGGGGGAAGAGAGGGGAAGTTTTGTTGCCTCCATCACAGTGAGGGGAGTTTGGAGTCACTGTGATGGATGTTTGTGTTGGGGTCGGGTGTCCTGTGTTCTTTTCTTTTTTGCTGTATTTTGTGTGACTGCTGAAATTTCGCTCGGTGTTGTGCCGAGTGACAATAAAGTGTTGTTATGTTATGTTATGTTGTTATGCTGTCTGTTCCGCTGAGTTACTCCAGCATTTTGTGTCTAACTTTAATTATTAGTCAGCACTGCATTAAATCTAACCTTCTGATTTTAGCTTTCAATTCCCTCCACTATATTGCCCCTCTGTCTTTAGATACTTACCTCCACTTCCATACCCCATCCACCTCACACACCCTCAATTTACATCAGCTTTGAGCGTCATGATTTCCAGATGCCTAGAGCATAAATTACGGAGTGTTCTAATCCGATGATAAAATTTGATCATTTTTTTATGTGCATGGAAGGAGAGAGAATAAGAAGGCATAAGTTGAAAATTTGAGATGTAATTCAAGTGTGATGTTATAAAGCACCCAGTCATAGAAATGGTTACAGGAACATGGAAGAATCTCCAAACGGTCATTGGGATGAACTTATGATGGATATGGAACTAAAATTAATAAGCAGACGTCACCCATTCCTTCTATTTCCATATCTCTGTGTTTCGCTCTCCCCTGACTCTCAGTGTCAAGAAGGGTCTCGAAACGAAACGTCACCCATTCCTTTTATTATTCTACATTTTCCTTGAACACCATCCCCTTTGATCTCTCGTTTTCACACCTTATCCTTCCATATCTCTGTGTCTCCCTCCCCCCTGATTTTCAGTCTGATGAAGGGTCTTGACCCGAAACGTCACCAATTCCTCCTACCCTGAGATGCTGCCTGTCCCGCTGAGTTACCCCAGCATTTTGTGCCTATGCAGTATTAAGATACAAGTCACCCCTAATCTAATTGAATGATGGGACAGGCTTGAAGGCTGGATTGGCCTTTTCTTATGTGTTTGGCCACAGGTCTTTAGAAAAGTGAGTTGAACTTAGAACTCCATCAACTGATTGTAGGAAAAATCAAAAGTCATCCATGACTTGTAGTTGCGAGTAATGGTAGGTAATGGTAGTGGAATAAATATTTATGAGTACATATATTCCTTCATTCTAGCTGTAATTTCCATTAAAGGATATCAGTTTCTACTATAGTTTGCAGTGTCTTTTATACAAAATACAAAGCCGGAGTAAAATGCTGTTGGTAAAAACCAGAGTAAGTGAACTGCTACCATTTTACTCCGTGAGGCTACAAAAGATTTTTTTTTTCTAGGTATTAGTGAATCTGAATAGAAAACGTCTGTGTCTTAACTCATTTATTAACTATTAAGTAATCAACTTAATTTATACATGGAGTAGCACCTCAGGCAGAAAGAGTAAAATGTATTCCTTTTAATGTTATACATCTGATCAGCTATAAAGCACTCTCTGTGAAATGAACAACGAGAAGGGGAATAAACCTCTGTGAATATCATGTTATATGTTCATGCAGAATATATACAGACACTCTCTGTATATATACAGACACTCTCTGGGGTAAAGGCTGTGTGTAATGTATCACTTTTCAGTTTTTTTTTAAACGTGAATTTCAGCTTGTAATCACACATGTGTGACTATATATAAATACCTGATTAGGTTAGAGTTTGCAACTTATTTCCAGATGTACATTATCGTACATGAAACAACCAAAATTGCTGTAAGGTAATAATCTGTAGCTCTCTCCTGGGTGCTCATGTTTTTCAAGTCAGCCTGCATTAACATTGTGTTTGTGTGATTTCAGTTAAAAAAAATTCCAGTGATATTGAAATAGGCAATTTAAAAAACTGTCCTCAGCGAAATTAAACAACCTCAGTCACCTCAACTGCCTGAAATCCTTGGAAATCTTTTATCTTCCTCTACAGCTGAAATCGTCCTAACCTGCTCAGACCTGTAGTTTGACTTGGCCCTGTGCAATGTACAGCCTTGCTTTGCTGCTCTACATATTTGAAAACTTTAATTTAGTTTAGTTTAGATTAGTTTAGTTTAGTTTAGTTTAGTTTAGACATACAGTGTGGAGACAAGCCTTTCAGCCCACCGAGTCCGCACCGACCAGCAATCCCTGCGCACTAGTTTCCTGCACAAACTAGGGAAAAGTTACAATTTTAACACGCCAATCGGTCTACAAACCTGTCGGCTTTGAGGTGCGGGAGGAAACTGCAGATCCTGGAGAAAACCCACGCAGGTCACGGGGAGAACGTACACACTCCGTACAGACAGCACCCAAAGTCAGGATCGAACCCGAGCCTCTGGCGCTGCAAGGCAGCAACTCTACCGCTGCGCCGAACACGTAGAATTAGTGACTTACTCTCTCAAATGATCAGGAAATGAAAAATGCATCGATTTTCTGCATCTATTATCTCATTCAAATATTAAAATATTCTGAATCAGAATGAAAGTGTTTGCCTTCATGGCTTAACACAGACAAAGGACAATTGGAAGGTCTCAGGTTTATTGCCTGAGAATACTGGGGAAGGGGCGACATTACAACTTACCCAAGTGCTTTGAATTAGAAACAGAATAATTGTCCAAGCTTCCTTCTCCTAATCATTCTGTCGGGAGTCTCATCAGAAAGCATGTGAAAGGGATAGAATTAGTTTCAGACTTTTGGGTCTTCAATAGCTGATTGCCTGGCTAGATTCACTGTAAAGGGTGGCACAGCGGTAGAGTTGCTGCCTCACAGCGTCAGAGACCCGGGTTCGATCCTTGGGTGCTGCCTGTGTGTGGAGTTTGCACGTTTCGCTGGTGACCGCGTGGGTTTTCTCTGGGTGCTCCGGTTTCCTCCCACATCTCTAGGACGTGCGGGTTTGTAGGTTTATTGGCCCTCTGCAAAGCCGCCCCTGGTGTGCAGGGAATGGATGCAGAAGTGGGATAACACAGACCCGTGTGAACGATGGTTGGCGTGGACTCGGTGGGCTGAAGGGCATGTTTCATTGGTGTATCTCTAAATTGAACAAAAGGATGAGTGAGATAACTAATGGCTTTTGGGTTGCTGCCTTTACCTTCCTGGGAGTTGGATCAGTTCACTGATTAATATGACATTAATAAGTGATAGGAGCAGAATTAGGTCATTCGGCCCATCAAGTCTACTCCGCCATTCAATCATGGCTGATCCATCTCTCCCTCATAATCCCATTCTCCTGCCTTCCCCCCATAACCCCTGACAACCATGGTATCCATGGTTTCACAGAGCTTAGTTAGATGGCTAAAGGAAAAGAAAAAAACGTTTTTCTCTATTTCTTCCCTCAAATGGTCCACTCCTCTCTCAGCAATAGGTGATACTGAAGATTGGGATGCCAGTGAATGAAGAAAGTTTCTGTGGTAGAGGATGAGGAAAGGGGTGTGATATAGATGAGCCTCATAATCTCACCACATTCATCTCTTTGTTGGTTTGTGTGGTTTGCTGTCTCCATTTCCCCCCGCTGAACCTAGGGGCATATAGTTATATGGTGTTATGGAGTTTGTACATGTTTCAGCTTTAGCAGCTAGTGGTGACATTATTTCACAGAATGTGTACCATTAGATAGCCTACAATGTGTACTTTTGTTGCGCAGAATGAAAAAACAAGTATGCAGACAGGTATAAAATGAACCCTGGATAGACACAAAATGCTGGAGTAACTCAACGGGTCAGGCAGCATCTCTGAAGAAAAGGAATAGGTGTCGAGACCCTTCTTCAGACTCGACCCGAAAGGTCACCTATTCTTTTTCTCCACAGATGCTGCCTGACCCGCTGAGTTACTCCAGCATTTTGTGTCTATCTTCGGTGTAAGCCAGCATCAGCGGTTCCTCCCTGCATAAAATGAACCCTAACTGACTGGGGGAAGAAACTGGCTCAAAAATTACTTTGTCTGAAATGTAATTTATTCTCGTTTCCTCCACACACTCATTTTGGGATTAAAAATGTCAACAAATGTGAGTGTTTTAAGTAAGCAGAGCCAGACAAAGACCGTGTTTGCTTTAGAACATCCTCTTTGCTCAAGGCAGGAAGGTACTGGGGTCCTGAGCCAATGCTCAGGCACAAAGTCCATGGTTTCACAAAAGCTGCAGGGACCTGCAGCACCCGAGCAGTCTGATTTGTGCAGCAGCTGTGAATCTGCATGAACCAGCGCATTTCCAAGCTGCATGCGTGCGTGCCGAGGCATGCACTGAAGCTTGGTTCAATGGTCAATGTTCAAAGTTCAATGGTTCTTCATTATCACATATACAGACATACAGTGTAATTGTTTTTTTTGCATACAGTTCAGTAGTTTAGGTTAGTTTAGGTTAGTTTAGTTTAGAGATACAGCGCGGAAACAGGCCCTTTGGCCCACTGAGTCCGCTCCGACCAGCGATCCCTACACACTTACACTATCCTACACACATTGTAGAATTTAAAAAAACGTTTATACATTTATACCAAGCCAATTAACCTACGAACCTGCACGTCTTTGGATTGTGGGAGGCAACCGAAGACCTCAAAGAAAACCCACGCAGGTCATGGGAGAACATACAAACTCCGTACAGACAAGCACCCATAGTCAGACTCGGGTCTGTGTGGCAGTAGCTCTATCGCTGCACCACTGCAAAGTATTGCCATACCTAAGCACAATCCTCGATTAGTGTAGAGTGCATAGAAATAGCCCACTGAGACCGCATGCAAGAGTCGCCAGGTTTTGGCATCATTTTTCTAAGTCTAGTCCAGTCCGCTGGCTTGGTCTCCTGGGGAAAGGCCTGGTCCAGGTGAGGCCCAGGCTGCTTCAGGGCCTCCAGCCGTCATCTCCATCCGGATCATCCAGCGAGCCCTCGCCCCTCTCCTCGCCCGGCTGCCTTCAGCCTTTGTGCTCCCACTTCACTTGTCTTCTCCCCTTATCTGACACCTTTGTCTCCTTTTCACCTGCAGCCTTCATCACTTCATGATACAAAGCTGGGTGGCAGTGTGAACTGTGAGGAAGATGCTATGAGGTTGCAGGGTGACTTGGACAGGTTGTGTGAGTGGGCGGATGCATGGCAGATGCAGTTTAATGTGGACAAGTGTGAGTTTATCCACTTTGGTAGTAAGAATAGGAAGGCAGATTATTATCTGAATGGTGTCAAGTTAGGAAAAGGGAACGTACAACGAGATCTGGGTGTCCTAGTGCGTCAGTCACTGAAAGGAAGCATGCAGGTACAGCAGGCAGTGAAGAAAGCCAATGGAATGTTGGCCTTCATAACAAGAGGAATTGAGTATAGAAGCAAAGAGGTCCTTCTGCAGTTGTACAGGGCCCTAGTGAGACCGCACCTGGAGTACTGTGTGCAGTTTTGGTCTCCAAATTTGAGGAAGAATATTGTTGCTATTGAGGGCGTGCAGCGTAGGTTTACTAGGTTAATTCCCGGAATGGCGGGACTATCATATGTTGACTGGAGCGACCAGGCTTGTATGCACTGGAATTTAGAAGGATAAGAGGGGATCTTATCGAAACATGCAAGATTATTAAGGGATTGGACACGTTAGAGGCAGGAAACCTATTCCCAATGTTGGGGGAGTCCAGAACCAGGGCCCACAGGTTAAGAATAAGGGGTAGGCCATTTAGAACGGAGATGAGGAAAAACATTTTCAGTCTGAGAGTTGTAAATCTGTGGAATTCTCTGCCTCAGAAGGCAGTGGAGGCCAATTCTCTGAATACATTCAACAGAGAGCTAGATAGAGCTCTTAAGGATGGTGGAGTCAGGGGGTATGGGGAGAAGGCAGGAACGAGGTATTGATTGAGAATGATCAGCCATAATCACATTGAATGGTGGTGCTGGCTCGAATGGCCTACTCCTATTGTCTATTGTCTATTGTCTATTGTGTTTTGCTCAAGATTCCAGGATCTGCAGTTCCTTCTTTGTCTGTTCACAGGCGGTGCCTAAACTCAGTGTACACCATCCTTGAATGGACATTGCCGGCTTTACCTTGCACTAAGCGTTATTCCCTTATCATGTATCTCTACACTAAATGGCTCGATTGTAATAATGTATTGTTCTGCTGACTGGATAGCACGCAACAAAAGCTTCCCACTGTACACGTGACAATAAACTGAACTGAACTGAATCACTGACCGAGACGGTGAACATTAAGAAAGCCATGCATTTCTTTTGTATAAAAATTGATTTTGATGAAGACAGTTTTTATTTTTGAAATTTAAAAAAGATGTTATTTCTAAGGTGATTCACATCCGATTGACCACAGGGTCAACAATTGTGCTCACAGTCCAAAATCAATTTGCCTGAGGTGAGAAGTGGGGAATCCATTTCAGGTGAAATGGGCTGTGGTGAATCGATTAGCGTTTTCACCAAGAAGGGAAAGCGGAGTGAATTTAATTATGACCTGTCTAAAAGCTAAACCCTCAGGGTCTGCAGAGAAAGCAACCCAATGACTTACAGCTATCTTTCTCCTCTGAGCCACTCCGCACGGACTAAGACAATAGACAATAGGTGCAGGAGGAGGCCATTCGGCCCTTCGAGCCAGCACCGCCATTCAATGTGATCATGGCTGATCATTCTCAATCAGTACCCCGTTCCTGCCTTCTCCCCATACCCCCTGACTCCGCTATCCTTAAGAGCTCTATCCAGCTCTCTCTTGAATGCATTCAGAGAAAGGGACCCATTTATCCCCACTCTTTGCTTTCTGTCTGTCAACCAATTTTCTATCCATGTCAGTACCCTACCTCCAATACCATGTGCTCTAATTTTGCCCACTAATCTCCTATGTGGAACCTTGTCAAAGGCTTTCTGAAAGTCAAGGTACACCACATCCACCGGCTCTCCCCTGTCAATTTTCCTGGTTACATCCTCAAAGAACTCCAGAAGATTAGTCAAGCATGATTTCCCCTTCGTAAATCCATGCTGACTCGGAACAATCCTGTTACTACTATCCAAATGCTCCGCAATTTCGTCTCGCAGGAGAATGGGACTTCTTTTCAATAGCCAAATAAGAGGGGTTTTCTTATTCTCCCCCAAAATCATGTTATTATCACGGAAACCATGCAATAGGTTAGGGCAAACACTCACAATTAATGAATGCATAATTAACTGCTACCTGATTAGTACCGGTGTCAGGGGTTGTGGGGAAAAGGCTGGAGAATGGGGCTGAGAGAGAGAGAGAGACAGATCAGCCACGATTGAATGGCGGAGTAGACTTGATGGGCCGAATGGCCTAATTCTGCTGCTAGAACTTATGAACTTATGAAGAAGGCATAGGTGTTCCTTCTGGGGCACTATTTGTGGAACCGATTGCGTTCTTCCTATTCAGCAGCGTGAGTCAAACTGTGTAGGAAGGAACTACATATGCTGGTGGTTTAAACCGAAGGTAGACACAAAAAGCTGGAGTAATTCAGCGGGTCAGACAGCATCTCTGGAGAAAAGGAATAGGTGACGTTTCTGGTCGAGACCCTTCTTCAGCGTGAAGCTGAACGTAGAGGCTGAAGAAGGGTCTCGGCCCAAAATGTCACTTATTCCGTTTCTCCAGAGATGCTGTCTGACCCGCTGAATTACTCTAGCTGTTTGTGCCTATCATGAGTCAAACTGTTACTGGAAATCATTTGTTAGGCCAATAATTCTGTTATCGCTGACCTATGCTTCTTTCAATATTTACTTAGTTTTATTTAGAAGTTGTTTAAACGGCTGCTATCTCCGCAAATAAATGTCGCGAGTGGCATTTTTGATGTGGTGCTGAGATAGCTGAGAAACAGGATGGGAAATTCCTTGAACTGCAGTGTTTCCATTGGATGTCCAGTGAGTTACTGGTAAGAGTGAGTGAGATCTGCTCTGAAGAATTTCCCACCCCTTCAATAAAGACGGGGTTTATTTTGACCACCATATTTGTGGCAGTGTTTTCCACGAATCTTGGTTATTGATATTAAGGCACATAGAGAACATCTAACATTGAACAGTGCAACACAATCACAGGTCCTTGAGTCACAATGCCTGTTTAGAATAGGATGACAAATTAATCCCCTCTGCCTGTGTGTGATCCACATCCCTTCATACCCTGTGACCATCTAAAAGCCTCTTAAATGCTATTTTAGTTTGGACAATAGACAATAGGTGCAGGAGTAGGCCATTCGGCCATTCGAGCCAGCACCACCATTCAATGTGATCATGGCTGATCACTCTCAATCAGTACCCCGTTCCTGCCTTCTCCCCATACCCCCTGATTCCGCTATCCTTAAGAGCTCTATCTAGCTCTCTCTTGAATGCATTCCGAGAATTGGCCTCCACTGCCTTCTGAGGCAGAGAATTCCACAGATTCACAACTCTCTGACTGAAAAAGTTTTTCCTCATCTCCGTTCTAAATGGCCTACCCCTTATTCTTAAACTGTGGCCCCTGGTTCTGGACTCCCCCAACATTGGGAACATGTTTCCTGCCTCTAACGTGTCCAACCCCTTAATAATCTTATATGTTTCGATAAGATCCCCTCTCATCCTTCTAAATTCCAGTGTATACAAGCCTAGTCGCTCCAGTCTTTCAACATATGACAGTCCCGCCTTTCCGGGAATTAACCTAGTAAACCTACGCTGCACGCCCTTTCTAGATGCACCATCAGCCCCGGCAGTGTACTCCAGGCACCCTCGCTCTCTGTCTAAATAAAAGGCCCACAGAAATCCTTCAACTTTTTCCAATCTGTCCTCAAAGCTATGTCCTCTAGTTAATGATATTTCCGCCTTCGGACTTTTTTGACTGTCCATCCTACCCACCCCTCTCGTAATTTTATATACTTCTGTCAGCTCTCCCCTTAACTCCTCTGCTCCATAGAAAACAATTCAAGTTTGTCCAGCCATATGATCCAAGCAGCCATCTGATCTGGTAAACCTCTTCTGCAGCTTCTCCAAAGCCTCCATATCCTTCTTGAGATGGGGCGTCCACACTGCACCCAATACTACAAATGTGGCCCAACCAAAGTCCTATAAAACTGCACCATGACCTCCTGACTCTTACACCCAATGTCCCTACTGATGAAGGCAAGCACACCAGACACGTTCTTTACCACTCCATCTACTTGTGTTGCCACTTTCAGGAAAGTATGGATTGGCATCCTAAGATTCCTCTGTAACATCAAAATATAACTTGCACAAATAATTAGGTAATGGTTTGACACTGGAGAAAATGGAGCAGTTGACCATATTTTGTGTCTTGTTGAAATGTAACAGGAGGGTTTCATTTCTGTTGAACATTAAAGTCAAGATACCATGCATTATCCTTTGATTGTCTGCATATTATTAAAGAGTGTGCCTAAACTGAATTAAAAATGAATGGTCCAAATTGATTTGTTTAGTTTAGTTTATTTTTCTTTATTGTCACGTGTACCGTTGTACAGTGAAGAGCTTTTGTCACGTGCTAATCAGTCAGTGGAAAGACAATACAATGCACAATCGAGCCATCCACAGTATACAGATGCACGATAAAGGGATTAACGTGAATAATGTTTAGTGCAAGGTAAAGTCCGATCAAAGATAGTCCAAGGGTCTCCAACGAGCTGGATTTTTAATTATTGGAACTCAGTAGATGGGTATAATATTTGGTGGTTTGGATTCTAATTTTGTGCAGTGAAAATGATAGGAAATGTTTGCATTATGGGGAAGCTTGTATGAGGTTCGACCCTTTTAAATTTAATTGTCAAGTGCAGGTTATGCCTGGACTGAACCTATGCATTGTTGCAACAGCTTTGAAGCACTGAGCAATTGGGCAATGTGCGGTTAACTTTTCCTGCAACCCCTTCTGGCCTTTTCTGTTGATGTCAAACTTATTGTGGTTTCTGATGACAAGGCAGAACGCAAGATACTGTAAGATTGCTTTATCAAGCCTTTACTTTAGCAGCTTTGGCAGCTTGCAACATTTGAGCGCAGAGAGAGGCTTATGCAGCTTCCAAAAGATGACCATCATTTCTACTGAAGATATAACTTGAGAATAAACGATTGCAGCATACTGTCCTTAAAGAGGGTATGCACATCCTAAAAGAGGGTATGCAGAGCACAAGGTAACAGTATCATTCCAATTATGAAACTCTGTTGAAGGCACCGTGACGCAGGAGGGCGGCACGGTGGTGCAGCAGTGGAACTGCTTCCTTACAGCGCCAGGGACCCGGGTTCGATCCTGACTATGGGTGCTGTCTGTACAGAGTTTGTACGTTCTTCCTGTGACCACATGGGTTTCCACCGGGTGCTCCGGTTTCCTTCCACACTCCAAAATGTACAGGTTTGTAGGTTAATTGACTTTGGTAAAATTGCTAATTGTCCCTAGTGTGTAGGATAGTGCTAGTGCATTGGGTAATCGCTGGTCAGTGCAGATTCATCGCCCTATCTAAATTCTCCAGGAGTGCCGCCATACTTGCTGAATTACTCCAGCACTTTATGTCTTTTTTTCCCCTGAACCAGCATCTGCAGTTCCTTGTTTCTACTTCTAGATATACCAAAGGCGTTTTATAAAATGTTAATGGAATAGAATGCAATCAAATCAGTTGGATTCAGTTCGAGATGTTACAAATAATATTTTGTCTGTCTTCAAACTGGTGGTATGACCGATGACTGATAGCTACCGTAAGGTTCGCAAACGCACTCCCTATCGTTCAGAGAATACACAAGCTCTGCTGGGTCTGTGTCTACATGGTCCAAGCACAGTTTACCCCATAAATCAGAGATTAGTTATGCTGGTCATTGACTGCTGGACATAATGTGAAATGAAAACAGCTTTTTCATTGATGCGTCTGAATGCTAAGTGCCATATCGAGATTTAAAGTGGAAATGTTCTAAAGAAGAAAATGTATTACCATAACAGTAACATAAAATATATTACAACTCTCCCCACCTTCATGTAAGGAAACATTCTGCAACAAAAAGCTTTTCACTGTACCTCAGTATACGTGACAATAAACTACACTAGACTAAACTAAACCAACGTGCCTATAAAACTGTAGCAAGTAAGAGTTTAATAGTTCCTTTACTTTTGCATAAGACAATTAAACACTTTTGACTTGGTTGTCGGCACTACATCTCTACAATGTGAAGAGATGATCCAGTGTCAAAATGTAGAAGACCATCATGGTCACTTAAGAATACAAAGCAAGCTATTTTTTTTAGCATTTATGGATTTTCAACGCCATTTCTGACTAACCAGTTCCAGAGTTGTCAAAGGTGCTGTGCCGTTGAAAGGGGATATCTTGGCATTGCCTTGTTGTGTTTGAGTCTTCTTCTTTGCAGTTCCTTGTGGGCCAAGTAAACTACCTTCTTTGTTGGTATATTTACGAGTTGTAGTCGTGCACGTCTATCTGTGTCTGATGGTGCCAATAAATATTGGTCAACATTGTGGACCCCTACACTGGTTTCAACAGTCAAGAAGCCAAGTGATTCAGGAGATAGAGCAGTGTTGATGCTAAGAATGGATGTAGGGAAAAGCAAACTTTGCAAAGTTGTTGTGTTTTCCACATGACACTCGTTGCTTTCTCTGAGCATGACATTCTCCTGTATGGGGCATCTGCCATTACAATATTATTAAATGATTTTCATTTGGCTTACCTTACTGACATAAAGGGTCATGATGTCGAGCTTCTTTTCTGCCCAGAATACTCATGGCTATTCTACATAAACTATTGTCTTTCAGGGCTTTTGTCAAAATTGTTCATATATATATATATATATATATAAGAAAATAACTGCAGATTCTGGTACAAATCGATTTATTCACAAAATGCTAGAGTAACTCAGCAGGTCAGGCAGCATCTCGGGAGAGAAGGAATGGGTGACGTTTCGGGTTGAGACCCTTCTTCAGACTGAAGAAGGGTCTCGACCCGAAACGTCACCCATTCCTTCTCTCCCGAGATGCTGCCTGACCTGCTGAGTTACTCCAGCATTTTGTGAATAAATCGATTTGTACCAGAATCTGCAGTTATTTTCTTATATATATATATATATATATATATATGTATATATATATATATATGAACAATTTTGACAAATAATTAAAATGATTTGCGTTTTCAGCTGAAGAAGGGACTTCGACCTGAAACATTTCTCTTTCCATAGACATTGCTCAGTATCTCCAATTTTTTCTGTATCTGTTTCCGCTTTCCAGGATACACAGCTTTTAATATTTTTCATTTTCTGCTCTGAAGACAGAAAATTCAAATTTTTGTGGCAAATTGTCTCAGATGCGTGAAATACGGATCAATTTTATATTTTTCGCTTTTTTGCCTCGATGGAACACAATTGTCTGTGCTGCAGAGACACAAAATACTGGAGTAATTCAGCGGGTCAGGCAGTATCTCTGGAGAAAAGGAATAGGTGACGTTTCGTGTTGAGACTGACTGAGTGTCAGGGGGAATGGAAACTTGAGGAAATTTTGCAGTGGAGCAGACAAAATGTGTAGGAAGGAACTGCAGATGCTGGTTTACACCGAAGATAGACACACAATGCTGGATCGCCTCAGTGGGACAGGCAGAAACTAGTTCTCTGCGCTGAACTTGAACTTTAGAATTTAGGCTTTGGAGATACAGCGCAGAAACAGGCCCTTCGGTCCTTCGAGTCCGCGGCGACCAGCAAACACACCACACACTAACACTATCCGAAGCTCTCGGGATGATGTACAATTTTTCACCAAAGCCAGTTAACCTACAAACCTGGACAGTAGGCACATTGGATTCTAACAGTTACGAATTGAACACGCTTTGCTGATGGAAATCATGCTGATGGAAATCATTGGAAATCATGAAGACAATACAATTGTTAAGGAGAAAAGTTTGGTTCTCAGGATGAGATTTTTCATTGAACTCCAAACCAACATTTCTCATCTAATGCATCCTTATGTGGAATTAAATATAGTCAATATGTTTGCTGGTAGACACAAAATGCTGGAGTAACTCAGTGGGTCAGGCAGCATCTCTGGAGAGAAGGAATGGGTGACGTTTCCGGTTGAGACCCTTCTTCAGACTGATGTCAGGGGAGGGGGCAGGACAAAGATAGAATGTAGTCGGAGACAGTAAGACTAGTGGGAGAACTGGGAAGGGGGAGGGGATAGAGAGGGAAAGCAAGGGTTATCTGAAGTTATAGAAGTCAATGTTCATACCACTGGGGTTTAACCTACCCAAGCGAAAAATGAGGTGCTGTTCCTCCAATTTGTACTGGGCCTCACTCTGACAATGGAGGAGGCCCAGAACAGAAAGGTCCGATCGGGAAAGGGAGGGGGAGTTCAAGATTCAAGAGATTCAAGATTCAAGATTCAAGATATCTTTATTTGTCATCCAATTTTTTGGACGAAATTCAGTCACCCACAGTCCAACAATAAAAGCATTAAAATAGGCAAATGACACAATAAAAGCATTAAAATAGGCAAATTACACAACCCCAACCAACACACAAAAAAAAGAAACATCCATCACAGTGAGTCTCCTCCAGTCCTCTCCTCACTGTGATGGAAGGCCAGAATGTCTTTTGAAGTGCTGAGCAACCAGGAGATTAGGTAGGTTAAGATGGTCTGAGCGGGGGTGTTCAGCGAAACGGTCGCCGAGCCTGCGCTTGGTCTCGCCGATGTAGAAAATGTGACACCTGGAACAGCGATTACAGTCGATGAGGTTGGAGGAGGTGCAAGTGAACCTCTGCCTCACCTGGAAAGACTGTTTGGGTCCTTGGATGGAGTCGAGTGGGGAGGTAAGGGGACAGATGTTGCATCTCCTGCAGTTGCAGGGGAAAGTGCCCGGGGAGGAGGTGGTTTGGGTGGGAAGGGACAAGTTTGCTGGTATTGTTGGTGATTTATTGTCGCTGGTCGGCGCGGACTCGGTGGGCCGAAAGGGCCTGTTTCCGCGCTGTATCTCGATACTAAAACTAAACGACGTGAGTGCTAACGTACACTTGCAATTCGAAGATCGGGGGTATGGCAATAGTCTTCTGGGCTGTTTGTATGAATTATTTTTTTAACTATCTTAGCGCTTTGCACGTGTGACAATAAAAGCACCATTGAACCATCAAATGCAATATAGCTGCACCAAATGCACTGAGCATTATTGTGTTTTTATTTATGTTCAATGTTGGTTGATTTGCAAAGATTTGCTTTAATTACATTAGTTAGGAATGTTTATTGCCTCTCTGGAAACTGGAGAATTAACTGGCAGGTTGATCCAGTTACAGACACAGCTGCAAGAATTCCAAAGCAAAAAATCAAATCAAAAATCAAAGCATAAGTTCATTTTATCGTGGCACACAAACTCACAGCGTTTTCGAACCGACAGCAACTGCATTGCCAGTTCCTTCATCTTCGTTGCCAGTGTAAACTGTAACAGTTTGGTCCCTTTATCTCTGATTAAATATGCAGACTTGCTGCTAAACATTGGCTACTTTCATCATAGCCATACCAACATACCGGGCATGCTAAGTACTATACACAGTTTTGAAGAGGAAACACACACAGTGTTCTTAAAAAGGAAATTGCCTCCCAATAAAATGACAGACAAGACTGCTGAGGATTCAGCACGTTCACGCAACAGGTTCGTTTTCAACGTTAGTATTAAGGCCAGAACGTCCCTGCTACTTTTCCAGTGGCCTGAGGTTTTAAAAGTTACATTCATATTTTATTGATCAAGGGTCGCACTCTTTGGCCGAGGTTCCCATGTAAAGTTCACTTCAGATGGCTAGTTCCCCAAGCGTTTTGTGATTGGAAATCCCGATATGTGTGAACTCCCTTCCCCGATGCATCAGTGATGTTGGAGCTACTGACACACTATCTGCTCTCTGAGTCATAAGGACCACACCTTGGAAAGTCAGGACCAGTAATATGTTGTGGCCTTGTTAATGCTCATCCATTCGAGGCGCAGCAGAATGCTCAAACCAATTTCCCGGGCAAAGTGAACCAGACATAGAAGTGAGCCACTCTGAAGCAATTTGTGTAATCCAGAAAAAAATCTTATCAATTTGGGAGCTACTGTAGCAAACTAGTTCAATTTTGGTGGTGGTTTATGGGATGTGAGAAGGGAGATTGTTACAGAAGCAGTATAATAGTATGCACTCTGCCCAAACTCTTGTTTTTTAGTTTAGTTTAGAGACACAGCGCGGAAATAAGCCCTTCGGCCACCGAGTCCTTGCCATCCAGTGATCCCTGCACACTATCATTATCCTGCACACACTCGGGACAATTTACAATTTTACCAAGCCAATTAGCCTACATACCTGTATGTCTTTGGAGTGTGGGAGGAAACCGGAGCACCTGGAGAAAATTCAAATAGGTCACGGGGAGAACGTACAAACTCCATACAGACCGCACCCGTAGTCAGGATCAAATCCGGGTCTCTGGCGCTGGAAGGCAACAACTCGACCACTATGCCAACATGCCGACAATAACATACTTATCACATGCAGTAACTCTTGAAAGGTTAAAGCATATTTCAATGAAAAACGTCGATCCCTTTATACTTATTATGTGAAACTTGTCAGCTCCATTCTAATTCGGTTCTTAATTGGTGAATATCTTTCGTCGCTGGACGCTATGAACAGTGAAAACAAGCTCACCACCTGACCTGATTCATTGTTATTCAACTAATTCCAGTGGCAGAGATGCTTTACTGTATATATGTCAAACATTCCGCTGTAATATGTAACAATAAATAACAAGATGAGTTACCTGTAAAGTGCATTTCAGAGAGGAAATAAATTGATGAGCTAACATGTTTCACATAATAAGTAAAAAGGATCAACATTTTTCGCTGAAATATGCTTTAAACTTTCGAGAGTTACTGCATCTGATAACTACATCATTGTCTGAAAAATGAATTGCCCAGGGATGTTTCTTCAAGGATTGTTGTTGCTTTTATTGTTATTTTTCCCTCTTTTAGTTTAGTTTGGTTTATTGTCATGTGTACCAAGGTACAGTGAAAAGCTTTTGTCGCGTGCCAACTAGACAGCAGGAAGACAATACATGATCACAATCGAGCCATCCACATCTTGTTTAGTTTAGTTTAGTGCAGCTTAGTTTAGAGATGCAGCGTGGAAATAGGCCCTTCGGCCCATCGAGTCCGCACCGACCAGCGATCTACACAAACTAACACCACCCTACATACATTTTTTACATTTACATCAAGCCAATTAACCTAGAAATCTGTACGTCTTTGGAGTGTGGGAGGAAACCGAAGATCTCGGAGAAAACCCACGCAGGTCACGGGGAGAACATGCACACTCCGTACAGCCAGCACCCGTACTCAGGATCGAACCTGCGTCTCTGACATTGTAAGGCAGTAGCTCTACCGCTATGCCAGCGTGCTGCCCCTTGTTCTCGATTAAGACCATGGGATCTAGTCTGTCGTGTTGGGATGTGCAGGAAGATGGCTAATTAGATCAATCAAGACACAAACTTTCCTTCCACATAAGTGAAAGAGTTGTAGGAATGCTGTACATCAGCGGGTCTTGATTTTCGTGATTCTCTTTCTCTCTTTTGCTTCCTCCATTCTAGCTTCCCCACTTGATCGAGCATCATTTTTCACGTGTTTACAGTACGCCAAACACGATGATCAAATGCTCATTGTTCCCAGTCATGTGCGTCAATGTTGAAACTCTTCAGGGGGGTTCTGAGACGGTCTGAATCTCTTTTTCCGTTCACCACATGACCTTTTGCCCTCAGCCAACTTTCCATAAAGTAACTACTTTGGGATTGTGCCATCAGACGTTCATGTCCTGTCCACCTGATCTGTGATTCTTTCAGCAACGTGTAGATGCTGGGAAGGTTTGTTTGGGACAAAATCTATACACGCTTATCAAAGTACAAATTTACCAATTAAATAAAAAGGGATCACCAATATCTGCACCCCTCTATTATAGGAGTGGCTACATTTCAAAAGCATCTCATTGGGTTTAAAGCCCTGTGTGTGACACAGGTTGTGCAAGGTGGTATACAAAATGTAACTTTGTAGAAACAAGGAGCTGCAGATGCTGGTTAATAGACAAAAAGCTGGAGGAACTCAGCAGATCAGGCAGCATCTTTGGAGAACGGGGATAGGTGATGTTTCAGGTGGAGAAGGGTCTGAGGAAAGGTCTCGACCTGAAACCTATCCATGTTCTCCAGAGATGTTGCCTGACCTGCTGAGTTACTCCAGTGCTTTGTGTCCTCAAGGTTACTTAGTTCTACCTTTAGGATGACTGATCTTTCAGTTTCAAAATCCTACGGTAAACATGTTCAGTGAGTGCATAACATGATTTGAACTTATACATTGCACTTCAGAGATTTGTTTATTTCCGCTGGTTACCCCACCCTGCACTCTGTTATCTGGCCAGAAGGGACAGGAAACATTATCTTTGGCTCGAGCACTGGCTATAATATAAGCCTTTTTGACTTCACTCTCTTTCCACTTTTAATCCTCTCAACTGTAGTTCTGGCCTGTTCTTTCCAACAAAGAAGAGCAAATTAAATAATTTATGACTTTTTTCTACTCACAAGTTATAGGAGCAGAATTAGGCCATTCGGCCCGTCGAATCGACTCCACCATTCAATCATTGGTGATCTATTCCCTCAACCCCATTTTCCTGCCTACTCCCCATAACCCCTGACACCCTTACCAATCAAGAATCTGTCAATCTCTGTCTTAAAAATACCCAATGACCTGGCCTCCACAACTCTCTGTGGCAATAAATTCCACAAATTCACCACCCTCTGACTAAAGATACTCCTCCTCATCTCCTTTCCAAAAGTACGTCCCTTTATTCTGAGACTATGCCCTCTGGTCCTAGACTCGCCCACTAGTGGAAACATCCTCTCCACATCCACTCTATCTAGGCCTTTGACTATTCGGTAGGTTTCACTGAGGTCACCCCCCCCCCCCTCATCATTATTGATCAAAACTTTCAACGGAGGGCAGTATTCTGGAAATATTTTGTTCCACCCATCGCAAAGTTTGAGATCCTACATCAGTGTTAATAAAGGGCCATAGTTGGTTAAAATGGTTGACTGCAGTTGTGTTGATACAGTGTAGAGCATGATTTATGTACGTAGGGCCCTGCACACAGTGCAATGGGCAGCCTCTGGGAACCTCAGTAAGGCGTTCGTACAATCAGCGTTTGTTAATTCCTCTCTCTTTCTCTCTTTCTCTCTTTCTCTCTTTCTCTCTCTCTCTCTCTCTCTCTCTCTCTCTCTCTCTCTCTCTCTCTCTCTCTCTCTCTCTCTCTCTCTCTCTCTCTCTCTCTCTCTCTCTCTCTCTCTCTCTCTCTCTCTCTCTCTCTCTCTCTCTCTCTCTCTCTCTCTCTCTCTCTCTCTCTCTCTCTCTCTCTCTCTCTCTCTCTCTCTCTTCTCTCTCTCTTATTTTGTTTTGTGCTCTGTTTAACGGTTGGCTTGAGCCATTCTGGCGAAGGTTAATTGCTCTTTTAGTTAAAGCAGTTCTTTTTTACAGATGGGTTATCAGAGCTCAACACTTGGATCGGGTCTAATCTCATTTCCGACACCACTTCCTCTTCCTCAAACTGATTCTTACTCAGCCTTCAGGTCTATTGTCAGCCAGCAGAGTGAGGTTGACTTATGGCTCACAAAAAAAACACTCCCTGTTTTCTGATTATACAATAACACAGCAGATTGCTCTTAAATGCATAATGCGTTTGTCATGACCCTATCAATGTTTGGTTTCTTCTCAGCGAATCAAAGGCTCTATGTCATCAGAATTTTTTAAGCATGAAGCCAAAATTTCCAGTTCAAGTTGCTTTCAAATGGAATTTGTGCATCTGCATCAATTTTTAGGGCGTTAAAGCTCGCTGGGACATTTGGAAAATAAATCACACATTATAGTTTGCTCCACCCCAGCCATTGCATGGATTAACAAGATTGGAGCAAGTATAAAGAATCGGCACAGTGGCGCAGCAGTAGAGCTGCTGCCTTGCAGCGCCAGAGACCCAGGTTCGATCCTGACCACGGGTGCTGTCAGTACAGAGTGTGTACGTTCTCCCTGTGACCGCATGTGTTTTCTCCGGTTTCCTCCCACATTCGAAAGACGTACAGGATTGTAATCTGAATGGTGTCAAGTTAGGAACAGGGGACGTACAACGAGATCTGGGTGTCCTAATGCATCAGTCACTGAAAGGAAGCATGCAGGTACAGCAGGCAGTGAAGAAAGCCAATGGAATGTTGGCCTTCATAACAAGAGGAGTTGAGTATAGGAGCAAAGAGGTCCTTCTGCAGTTGTACAGGGCCCTAGTGAGACCACACCTGGAGTACTGTGTGCAGTTTTGGTCTCCAAATTTGAGGAAGGATATTCTTGCTATTGAGGGCGTGCAGCGTAGGTTTACTAGGTTAATTCCCGGAATGGCGGGACTATCATATGTTGAAAGACTGGAGCGACAAGGCTGGAATTTAGAAGGATGAGAGGAGATCTTATCGAAACGTATAAGATTATTAAGGGGTTGGATACGTTAGAGGCAGGAAACATGTTCCCAATGTTGGGGGAGTCCAGAACAAGGGGCCACAGTTTAAGAATAAGGGGTAGGCCATTTAGAACTGAGATGAGGAAAAACTTTTTCAGTCAGAGAGTTGTGAATCTGTGGAATTCTCTGCCTCAGAAGGCAGTGGAGGCCAATTCTCTGAATGCATTCAAGAGAGAGCTGGATAGAGCTCTTAAGGATAGCGGAGTCAGGGGGTATGGGGAGAAGGCAGGAACGGGGTACTGATTGAGAATGATCAGCCATGATCACATTGAATGGCGGTGCTGGCTCGAAGGGCCGAATGGCCTCCTCCTGCACCTATTGTCTATTGTCTATTGTCTATTGTCTATAAATTGGCTTCTGTAAATCGTACATTGTCCCTACTATGTAGGATAGTGCTAGTGTATGCGGTGATCGCTGGTCGGCAAGGACTGGGTGGGCCGAAACCGACCTATTTGTGCAGAGATTGGACTAGATAATACTGTTTTGTTGGCATTACCTGATCCAACTTAACTGCTTATACATTGTCTCAGTGGGCATTTCAGGTTGCGCCATGAAATTGTACTCAATATTATTAGTTGAGTTCGACTGTTTCCCAGCATTTGTCAGACATCTAATATTGTGCCATGGATATTTGAAATCTTCCTGACACAAAATGGAGCTCCTGTGTCCTTAAAATGGCCTTCATTTAGTAGCTACATCGAAACATAGAAACATAAAAAATAGGTGCAGGAGGAGGCCATTCGGCCTTTCGAGCCAGCACTACCATTGATTGTGATTATGGCTGATCATTCACAATCAGTAACCTGTGCCCAACTTCTGCCCATATCCATTGATTCCACTAGCCCCCAGAGCTCTATCCAACTCTCTCTTAAATTCATCCGGCGATTTGGCCTCCACTGCCCTCTGTGGCAGAGAATTCCACAAATTCACAACTCTCTGGGTGAAAATGTTCCTTCTCACCTCAGTTTTAAATGGCCTCCCCTTTATTCTAAGACTGTGGCCCCTGGTTTTGGACTCCCCCAACATTGGGAACATCTTTCCTGCATCCAGCTTGTCCAGTCCTTTTATAAGTTAAACTAAATGAACCCAACCTGTTGAATTCTGTCTTTAGACGCCACTTAAAGGTCCACAGCTCACAATGTGATTCTCCACAAGCCAGATCAGAAACTCTCACTGGAGATCCCCATGCACCTCCCAGAGTGACCAGACTGCTCAAACTAGCAAAAGGTCCTTTCTGTTGAATTTAACTACCAAGAAACCACAGCGCTACTGCTAACCCAGCTCCAAGCTGTGTTGCACCAGAAAAGGGACTGCCTTCTCTTTCAGGTGGCCACCCTCCTATTCCTAGCAGTTTCTGCTTCAGTGGATGATACAAAGCCAATGTAAGTTTGGTATGTGTGTGATGGTGGTGGTAGAAGGGGGTGGGGGAACAATTCTGTGGAATATTGGGGAATCAATATGAGTGTGTGTATGTGTGTGTGTGAGAGAGAGAGTGTGTTTTTTATGTTTGTGTGTGTTTTTAGCTATGTTTATTGTCATGTGTAGACAATAGACAATAGACAATAGGTGCAGGAGTAGGCCATTCGGCCCTTCGAGCCAGCACCGCCATTCAATGTGATCATGGCTGATCATTCTCAATCAGTACCCCGTTCCTGCCTTCTCCCCATACCCCCTGACTCCGCTATCCTTAAGAGCTCTATCTAGCTCTCTCTTGAATGCATTCAGAGAATTGGACTCCACTCCCTTCTGAGGCAGAGAATTCCACAGATTTACACCTCTATGACTGAAAATCAGTGAAAAGCTTTTATTGCGTGCTAACCAATGAGCAGAAAGACTATACATGATTGTCATTGAGCCATCCACAATGTACCTATACATGATAAAGGAAATGACGTTTCAGAAATAACAAGTCCAGAAAAGTCTGATTAAAGATAGTCTGAGGGACTCCGATGAGGTAGACAGTAGCTAAGGCTGCTCTCTGGTGTGTATGGAGAACATGGATAGGTGATGTTTCGGGTCAGAACCTTTTTTCAGACCCTTCTTCATATTTATAGTGCTGTGGAACCAACCTTCACAAATCTGGTGAAACCATATTATTTTTCTTGGTATTTATATGGGCTCTCCCTCCTGATATCTCATTCACTGGCACCATAGTTTTTCTTTCTCGTGGTTTACTGGTTTCCATGAGGTGCTTGACTTTAATGGTTGGCTTCCCAGAATGCTGCTTGGCAAAGTGGTACAGCTGTGATAAATGGCGACTACCCCTGGTGGGATGTGCACAAGTCACGATTTAACGTAGCTTTTGTGCAGACTCAGTTTGGTATTAACGCTGCATGGAAAACCGTTTATCGGCACAAATACAAGGTGACGTCCATTTTTACTCCTCCATTCATATTCTGAAATAGTTGCTACCATATCCCGACACACAGTCTTACCCTTTAACGGCTTCTGGGTAGTGTCAGTGGAGGATTAAGAGTGCTCTGTTTGGGCATATGTGTGCAAGGAAAAATAGAGTTTATCATATTAGGGTGGCATGGTAGCGCAGCGGTAGAGCTTCTGCCTTACAGTGCCAAAGACCTGGGTTCAATCCTCACTACGGGTGTAACCTGTAAGGAATATGTACCTTTTCCCCGTGACCGCATGGGCTTTCTCTGGGAGCTCCAGTTTCCTCCCACATTCCAAAGACGTACAGGTTTGTAGGTTAATTTGCTTCGGTAAAAAAGATTTGCAAATTATCCCTTGTGTCTCGGATAATGCTGATGTACGGGATGGTCTCTGGTCGGCGAGGATTCGGCGGGCTGAAGTGCCTGCTTCCGCGCTGTATCTTGAAACCCCAACCTAAAAATTATATTTAATAATTTATGCACCCTCTGTTTTTCTCTTTAGATTGAAGAATTTGTACATTTTACCTTTTTTTAAACTACATCCCATTAATCATTTGGGATTATTGTTTCCACCTTTTCCAGAGTTTTCCACAGCTCAGGTCTGATGTGTGACAAATATATGGCCATTCAAACATGACCGGGTCAGTGAATGAGGATAATTTGACCTCCATGCTAGATGCATTTTAAATTGGTTGGCTGGTTTGCTCTCTGTCAGTTTTTAAACTGCTGTTTCTCATTTTGCAGTATAGCACTTGCTCTGTGGAAAAATAGTATACCCAGTAGTTATAATAGTGTGCCAGGTGTTTAACATGCTCAGGAAGATCTGGAGCTCAAAACACATCTCAGTCAACACCAAAATACGCATCTTTAACTCAAATGGGAAGCAGGTGATGCTGTATGGATCAGAGACATGGAAAACAACAAAAAACACAACAAACAGGCTGCAAACATTCATTAACACCTGCCTCAGGAGAATACTAAACATCTGGTGGAGAGACAAAGTAAGCAACGTGGTGGACCTGTGGAAAAGAACAAACGAGGATCCCATTGACTTACAAACCTGAAGGAGAAAATGGAGTTGGATTGGACACACCCTCAGAAAACCTGCCTCAAACATTACTCGGCAAGCCCTGAAAAGGAGCCCCCAGGGAAAAAGGAAAAGAGGTGGAGAAGAGGTGTCCAGGCAGAAATGTCTGGGAGTGGGCTCAACTGGGGAGAACTCGAAAGAACCGCCAACAACCGAATGAGGTGGAGGACATTTGTCAATGGCCTATGCTCGCTAGAGGAGCAAAGGGCTTAAGAAGAAGAAGAAGAAGTTATAACATAATATATGGCAATGATGATATTGCAACACTGGTTAACATTGGTAAAATATTGATTTTTCATGAGGCTCTGCATTTTTAGACACACACAGCAGTGAAAATGTTTACATTCAGTTGCTGTGCAAACAATTCAGTTCAAATATTGTGGGCTATGTCTTCGTATTGGTTAGAAATGTAATGATCATGCGCCTATTTTACTGGGGCTCAATTGCCGCTAAAGTGATCAACATTTCAGATGTACAGCGTGTGCATGCAGATTCTGAACCAGATTTGCAATGCCCAATATTTGGTAAATGCATTAAAAAAGAAGTCGGGTGTTGAAGTCTGAAGCAAAATAAAATCAAGATACTTAGATAGCACAATGGAAGATTAATGTGCATAAAAGTACATGTTAAAGCCACTCAATGTGGAGAGCTTATACTATTTTTCTGCAGCCTGCTAGATTGCATTAAACTTAGCTAAAGCATTGCACATAATAGAACAAACCTTACACACATAAATTTGCATGAACACCTTTTGTCATGGGGTCATACAGCATGGAAACAGGCCTTTCAGCACTACTTGCCCATGCCAACCGAGATGCTCCATCTAAGCTAGTCCCATGTGCCTGTGTTTGGCCCATATCCTCCTAAACCTTCCTATCCATGTATCTGTTCAAGTGTCTTTGAAACTACTTCAGCCGGCAGCTTGTTCCATGCACCCACCACCATCTGAGCGAAAGATGCCCCTCTCACCTTGAACCTATGTCTGCTGGTTTTTGATTCTCTCTACCCTGGGCAAAAGACTCTGTGCATTCACTCTATCTGTTCCATTCATGATTTTATAGTTGATGGATCACAGCCATGATTTTCAAGGGGTTGTGGGCTAATGTGAAGTGAATGCCAGGAGAAAGAGAACATTGAGGGAAAAGGTCAGAAGAAAGGTGGAGGAAGTTCAAAGAGATGGAGACAAATTGCTGGAGAAACGCAGTGGGACAAGCAGCATCTGTGTGGGGATGGGTGAGGGGGGTGGGGAAGGAATTGTCAATGTTTTGGGTCGAAAACATGCATGCAGTCAGGATGAGAGTGTAGAGAGAAAAGGGAGCCAGTACAAAGGGAAGAGGGGGTGTGGTGAGGCAGGGGCTAGCACGTGTAGGTGGACTGAGGAGAGGTGAGAGGGTGGTGGGAAGATGTAACCAGGTGTAGGAAAGGGGTGGAGTGGAGCTGGGTATCAGAGGGAGGTGGCAACAGGTGAAAACAGATAAGGTAGAGAGGCTGATGGAGCCAGGTGGAGAGAGGGGAGGATAAAGGTGGAGATATCACTGGATGATCAGTGGGAACACAAAGGTTGCATCTGTTAAGAAAGAAATGACTGTTAAAACACAAAGCATCAGGCAACCGCTCAACCTAGCAAAACAAGACCGATGCCAATGGAGTATCATCTTATGATAATGGGAAACTTTAAAAGGGAGAAATGAAGGACATGGAACCAAATGGGGGGGGAGGGGGGGGATCAAGTGAGTGCTGTATCTGGGTAATAGGTAAATGGAACCAGGAGGGCAAGGCAGGCAAAAGTGGGTGATGGGGTGTTAGAGGAGAGGCATGGGAAAGAAAAAGGGAGGACCGGAGATTCTGAAGGAGAGAGGAAGAGGAACACCGAAGACAAGGGTAAAGAAATTGGAAATGTCAATGTTCGTACCACTTGGATTTAGACTGGCCAGGCAGAATATAAGACTTGAGATTAGTTTAGTTTAGAATTACAACGTGGAAGCAGGCCCTTTGGACCAACGATCCCCAAATACAAGTTCTGCATTATTCCCAGTCTTGCATCCTACACACTAGGGGCAACGTTACAGAAGCCAATTAACCTATTAATTGGAGTGTGGGAGGAACCCGGAGCACCTGGAGAAAATCCACAAGGTCACAGGGAGAACGTATAAACTCCGTACAGGCAACACCTGTGGTCAGGATCGCAACCCAGGTCCCTGGCGCTGTGAGGCAGCAACTCTACCGCTGCGCCAACGTGCCGTTCTTCTAGTTGGCATTAGGCCTCCACTCTGGCAGTTGAGAAGGCCGGGGATGGACGGGAGTGTGCGGCGGGCAACAGCGGTGACCAGCAGAAGGATGGGGTCAGAACGGGTTCGGCGGGATGGAAGGGTGTTCAGGATTTCCTGACGCTGTCAATGAGAAAGGGGGATAAAAGGGTAACCGGGGAAAGGTGAAAGGTTGGAGTCGGAACATAGCCGGAGGAAGATGGATCTTTCAGACTCTCTGGCAGCAGCCGAGAAAGCTTTAGGTCATTTAATTAATGCAGAAGCAGGCCTCAGTTCTGCAGCCAAGATTATGTCAGTGTTGTTTGCACTGTAGAACTGTAGGCCTTGTTTGCACGGTTGAACATTTTTGCAAGTGAGATCTATTGAATCGTGCACGTCATTTGATATCATGTTGTAGAGTGGGTGTCGTCTGAGCAAAGGACTTGGACCGAGAACTCAGAAGTGATTTGCCAGCACAGAGTATCCAATCCCTGTCACATTGTGGACAAAAATGTTGGACAAAGTATGGCATTCCTCACCCATGCTTCTAAAGTAGCAAAATGTTCCGAGGAAGCATCATCAAACAAAATTTGACATTCGATTAACGTAAGGAAGTATCAGGTAAAGATGACCAAATTCAAGGTTAAAGGGGCAGGTTTCAAGCGATGGCACAGAGGATGGAGAGGCAGGGGAATGGGCTTGTGATGAGATTCTAGCGTGGGGCATTGCCAACTGAAAAGACAGCGCTGGTGGAATGATTAAATGCAGAGATGTTCGTCAGCCGGAATCAGAGGAGTGCAGACAGCAAGCTTTAAGAACTGGGACTCAAGGAAAGCATGGATTGCTTTTGAAAATAAGCGTAAACATTTTTGAAATGTAGCTTAATTGAGAGCCAACACAGTTCAGCAGTGTGGCGTAAACAGGAGAACGTGATTTTGAATGTTCGACCAGAAGTGTGTGTTGGAATAGTCAAGACATCAGACCCTTTGATCATGAAGATTAACAGGTCCAATGCCTGATTGAGGCCTCCTTTTTAAACTTGGGCTATCCCGAACACAGCTGGCGTCCAGCTGGGCTGCATTCGTGAAAAACCATGTGGCCTCATTAGCTTTCTTGAAAGGGGCCACTGCAGGCCTCTTTAAATAATATTTGTCTAAATATGGAACCAAGATGTCCAGCGCTGCTGGCCCTGCTCCACTTTGAAGCCTCCTGTTCATCACCCTCTCCTATCCAACATCAATGTATGTCATCCATATTTTGTCTTATTCTTCACCGTGCCACGCACAATCTCTTTGTTCTCCCCAGGTCTTCCCCTTCTCCGCAACGTACAATGTTATTGTTTTGGAGATTTTCCCATTATCTCCATGGACGCGGTGAGACGTGTGCTTGATTATGCTGGAGGCCTTGCCCGAGGACAGCGTGAAGTGTGGGTTTCAGGTTTATGATCTTTTATCAAAAAATGGGAAAATCTACCAAACAGTAACATTGCAAGTTATACTCCCTCTTCTCCCCTCTTCCATCAGGCAAGAGGTACAGAGGTTTGAAAACGCATTGCTCCAGATTAATGGGCAGTTTCTTCCCAGCTGTTATCAGGTAACTGAACCATCCTATCACCAACCAGAGAACGGTCCTGACCTACCATCTATCACATTGGAAACCCTCGGATTTTCTTTAATTGGACTTCCTGGACTTTATCATGCATTAAACGCCCTTTGCTATTGAGGGCGTGCAGTGTAGGTTTACTAGGTTAATTCCCGGAATGGCGGGAGTGTCATATGTTGAAAGACTGGAGCGACTAGGTTTGTATACACTGGAATTTAGAAGGATGAGAGGGGATCTTATCGAAACGTATAAAATTATTAAGGGGTTGGACACGTTAGAGGCAGGAAACATGTTCCCAATGTTGGGGGAGTCCAGAACCAGGGGCCACAGTTTAAGAATAAGGGGTAGGCCATTTAGAACAGAGATGAGGAAAAACTTTTTTAGTCAGAGAGTTGTGAATCTGTGGAATTCTCTGCCTCAGAGGGCAGTGGAGGCCAATTCTCTGAATACATTCAAGAGAGAGCTAGATAGAGCTCTTAAGGATAGCAGAGTCAGGGGGTATGGGGAGAAGGCAGGAACGGGGTACTGATTGAGAATGATCAGCCATGATCACATTGAATGGCGGTGCTGGCTCGAAGGGCCGAATGGCCTTCTCCTGCACCTATTTTCTATTGTCTATTGTCTATTCCAGTTATTCCCTTTATTATGTGTCTGTACACTGCGGACGGCTTGATTGTAATCATGTACAGTCTTTCCACTGACTCGATAGCACGCAACAAAAAAGCTTTTAACTGTACCTCAGTACATATGACAATAAAAGAAACTAAATCAAATTGAACCATATCTCTCTCCACAGATACTCCCTGTTTTCAGCATTTTCTGTTACTATTTCAGATTCTCAACACATCTGCATTTTTGTGTTTTGCTTTTCTACATTAAAGTCCCGGGTCATGTTCTAACCATGTCCAGTCATCTTCCCTCTCTCTCTCCTCATCTCCCACCACCAGTCCACAACTATCAATTCATCTTCTTCCAAGACTTAACTGAGGTAGTTGTAGGACGATGCAGTGGCTGGCAATTCAAGCTGGCAATTTTCAGTGGGATCAAGTGGTGGTATCTGCAGCTCTCTGGCCTGGTTTGAGACCCATGGTCATTACTTTGTGGGCACCCAGCATTCCCGTTCCCATGTTGCCAGGTTTCCAGGCAACCTAACCTCAGTTCAAACTGCAAATGTGAATTAGAAATTGCAGGCCTCTTGAAACACATACCACGTGATGCACAGAATTAGGTGCACAGAATCTCTTGCCCAGAGTAGGGGAATCGAGGACCAGTGGACATAAGTTCAAAGTGAAGGGGAAAATATTTAATAGGAATCTGAGGTGTAATGTTTTCACACAAAGGGTGGTGGGTATATGGAAGAAGCTGCCAAAGGAGGTAGTTGAGCCTGGGACTATCCCAACGTTCAAGAAACAGTTAGACAAGTACATGGATTGTATCAGTTTGGAAGGATATGGACCAAGCGCAGACCGGTGGGACTAGTGTAGCAAGGACATGTTGGCCGGTGTGGGCAAGTTGGGCCGATGGGCCTGTTTCCACACTGTACCGCTCTATGACTATGACTCTAGGTGATTTTTGCAGCATGCACATTTAGACGTTTTATGTCCAAAACCAATGCCATGAAGGAGGTTTGAAGAGGGTTGTGGAGGTTGTCATTCCACACCTGAACAAACAGAATATAAAGCAAAATGAAAAATAAAAATTAATGGCAGAAGTCTGTAAAACTAAAGAGAATTGCTCTGAAAGTTGTTCAAAATCTGTGCCCAGTCGCACTTTGCAGCATTAAATGGCCCGTTCATTTTGTCCTACATTTGATACCGTCGCATGTAAAAGACAAGAAAGAGACCCATGTTAATATCGCAACCCTTGGCCAAAAATGTTTGAAGTGCAGTGATGTAGCAGCACCTGTTTGCATTTAGTTTTCTAATGTCGATTGAGGTATGGATGGTGGCACAATGATATGGAGAATCTGTCCTCCAGATTCAGGGGCAGTTTCTTCCCATCTGTATTCAGGCAACTGAACCATCCTACCACAACCAGAGAGCAGTCCTGAACTACAATCGACCTCATTGGTGACCCTCCTCGGACTATCTTTGATCAGACTTCACTGGTTTTTCCTTGCACTAATTGTTATTCCCTTATCATGTATCTGTACACTGTAAATGGCTTGATTGTAACCAGTCCGCTGACTGGTTAGCACGCAACAAAAACTCTTCACTGTACCTCGGGTACATGTGACAATAAACTGAACTGAATAAACTGAGAAGTCCCCATCTTCCTTCTGGAAAGGTGACGCATATACACCCGAGACAGCAGACTTGATTTAACATCCCGTCCAAACCCCGGCTCCTCCGATCCTGGACCCAGCAGCGACCGAAGATCTTCTTTTTAAGGCTCGACGCTATTCCTCACAGAAAGGTAAATTGAACAAATTGGGGCATGACTTCTTCAGCAGCATCACAAAGCTCTTCTCCAGTGGCATCATGAATGGGGGCTGGCTGGCCCTTCATTCATGATGTCACTTGAAATGGAATCTCATGACGTCAAGGAAGAGATTTCTGCAGTGAAATAAATGTCAATTCCCAGGTTAACTCTGCTCAGCTCTTTTAAAAAGCGCATTAAACATGAAACCGAGGAAAACCGCTGAGATATACCAGTAAGTGTGTGAATGCCTTTCTTTAAAACATTAGGTGGCAATTAAGACAGGCGGTAATTCCATGGTATCCAGAAGTGCGTAATATCGTAGTAAAGAGGATAACCTTTTTCCCCAGGGTGGAATTGTCAGACTAGAGGACAGAGCTTTAAGGGGAGAGGACTAAAGTCTAAAGGAGATGTGAAGGACAATTTTTTTGCCACCCAGGGTGCCTGGAACACAATGCCAGGGTTGGTGGTGAAGGCAGATACGATAGCGGCATTTAAGAATCTTTTGGATATACTGAGAATGGAGGGATATGGATCACATGCAGGCAGACATTAGATTAACTTAGCATCATGTTTGGCAGGATGGCTGATGGACTGTTCCTGCGCTGTGCTGTTCTGTATTTTGTATGTTCTAAATGTATCTTGGGGAGGGTGGTAAAGCAGGATTTGCTTGCAGGTTTATGAATGTGCTGCTTCAAGTTTGTTTTAGGAGGAAACAAGAAAATA
Source organism: Rhinoraja longicauda (assembly GCF_053455715.1). Classification (NCBI taxonomy): domain Eukaryota; kingdom Metazoa; phylum Chordata; class Chondrichthyes; order Rajiformes; family Arhynchobatidae; genus Rhinoraja; species Rhinoraja longicauda. Next base: position 45,781,520 of record NC_135964.1, on the reverse strand, counting down.
CAACAGTCAACAAGAAAATACAGGATGAACTTTGTAGGGAGAATAGGATGGAAATATTTAATTACAAGGAAAGTTTCTTGTTCTGCATCAGAACAAATGGAGGAAATGTTGAGTCACCCATTCCTTTTCTCCCGAGATGCTGCCTGACGTGCTGAGTTACTCCAGCATTTTGTGAATAATATACTATAGTTTATATTTATCTGGTATATCCATTAATTTTTTTTTTGTTTCCGCTTGGCATTACACAGAATTTTTACAGAGGTCTGACTTTATTAATTCAATGCTACGATTAGGAACCCATGTGATATTTTAATTGATACCACACTAATGTAAACTAATTGTTCCATTGGACTGAGCATCTTGCTTCAATGCCACATTCAGCAGTCCTCCATAGGGAATGGCCAATTAGCCTTTGTTGTGTTCATTACCTCTCCATTACCAATTGATGGTATTTTCAAAGGCTTCAAAGATCTTTTATTGTCACATGTACTGAGTATGGTACAGTGATATGCGAATTACCATACAGCCATACGAAAAAAAAACAACAAGACACACAACAACATAAAAGTTAACATAAACATCCACCACAGCAGATTCCCCACATTCCTCACTGTGATGGAAGGCAAAAACGTCCATTCTTCTTCCTCTTTATTCTCCCACGGTCGGAACAGTCGAACCATCTGTTGGGGCGATCGATGCTCCTGCTGCCGGTGGTCGAAGCCCCTGCATCGGGGCGATCGAAGCTCCCGTGTCGGGGCGATCGAAATTCCTGCGTCAGGGCGATTGAAACTCCTGCGTCGGGGCGATCGAAACTCCCATGTCGGGGCGGTCGAATCCCCTGAGGCTTGGAGTTCCCAAAGTCAGTCTCTGACTAGAGAGCGCGGGCTACGTGATGTTAAGTCCGCAAGTACCCACGGTTGGAGTTCCGAGGTTGACCCCTAGCAAAGGGATGGCGGGCTCCGCGATGGTAAGTCCGCAGGCGACCGCGGTGGAGCTCTCAAAATCGGTCTCCATCAAAGGCCGCCAACACCTCAATGTTAGGCCGCAGTGCGGACGGAGATACGACATGGAAAAAAATCTCATCTCCATCGAGTTAAGAAGAGATTAGAAAAGGTTTCCCCCAACCCCCCCTCCCCACCTCCCACATAAAACAAGCTAAAGAACACTAAAAACATACATCTAACACATACAATTAAAACACAAAGAAGGAAAGGACAAAAATGTAGATTAAACTTGACTTGTGAGTTAAACATATAAAATTCCAAACATTGTATCTTTGCAAAAATAGAAGCATTAAATTGGGTTCCAACCCATCAAAATCACATATTAATCGAGCTAGCCCTGGGTAGGAGAGTGGAAATGTATCATCAGACAGAACCAAATGTGTAGGAAGGAACTGCAGATGCTGGTTTAAATCGAAGATAGACACAAAATGCTGGAGTAACTCAGTGGGACAGGCAGCATCCCTGGAGAGAAGGAATGTGTGACTTTTCAGATTGAGACCCTTCTTCAGACTGAAGTAGGGTTGCCAACTTCCTCACTCCCAATTAAGGGACAAGGTGACGTCACCGCCCCGCGTCCCACGTGACCTCACCCAGCCAGCGGCCACGTGCTCCCGCTCCACCAATGGCGGCCGCCCGGGCTGGGAGGCGGGTTGCTAGGCAACCTCCGTTAGGCGGCTCCCCGGACCTACACTATCCGGGATTGCTGCGGCCCCCGGGCTACAGTGTCCGGACCTACAGTGTCCGGGCCTACAGTGTCCGGGCCTATAATGTCCGGGCCTACAGCGCCGTCCAATCCTAATACGGGACAAGAGCTGTCCCGTGTCAGACAAACCAATTTAGCCCAAAATACGGGATGTCCTGGCTAATACGGAACAGTTGGCAACCCTAGACTGAAGGGTCACGACCCGAAACGTCACACATTCCTTCTCTCCAGAGATGTTGCCTGTCCCGCTGAGTTACTCCAGCATTTTGTCCCTATCGGACTGAACCAGGTGGGTTAGGTAAAGGCTGTGAACAGAACTTGCGAAAATAAATAGAACAAGAAATATATAATTTTAAAAGTAATATCAAATAAAATGGAGAATGAGGAAGGAAATAAGAATAGGAAGGAGCAAAAGATATTGTAGCAGAAGAGAGAAAGAACAAAAAGTCTAATAATTATCTTTGCTTTCAACACATATGCCTAGAAATTGTGAACCCATTTTTACCTTCTTATGCATAAAGTGAACATGAAAACATTTTTTACGGCCGTTGTGCCTGTTTGGACCAACTTTCTGTTGGCGTGCCACCCATCAGGAAATTCAGCTTGGCACTACCCTGCCTTGGTTCATCTCTTGATTCATCCCTGCCTCTCCATTCTAGTTTACACATAAGATGGCAGAAGCAAAGGATCGGCCGCTTCCATCATTTAACAACAGAGACTGAATGAAAAGTGCACGACTTATGTAAATAACTCACAATAAATTGAGGTAAACATCAGCTTAGCTTAGAGATACAGCATGGAAACTCGTACACTAGCACTATCCTAAGCACTGGGGACAATTTACAATTTACAGAAGCCAATTAACTTACAAACCTGTACGTTATTGGAGTGTGGGACCTGGTAGCTTTTGGGTTAAGTCGAGAGCAACAATCTGGAGATATTTTTAATTCAGTCAATGCCATGGTGACTTTTTTCGTATGGGCTGCTTTCTTTTTGCACTTAAAACGGCTCATATTGAATGTTCACATTAAAGTGGTTTATTCAAGATGTGGTAACAAGATCAGAGAGCTTTCTGATTTCAGGTTCTCTTCATCACTCCTCATTTACTACAACCTGTTTCTTTCTGTTGGATTCACACATACACACCACTCTAAATAAAATGAGGTCATGTCATTTTGGTTAGTAAGTGTAAATGTGGGTGACCAACAGAGGAAACCCTTACCGAATCCACATCCCAAACTGTAATAAGTCTTCTCTGATCCTCATTTTTAACCACAGTCTGGGTTCAAGTTAGAAATGTAGTCCTCACTGCTCGCTGTATTAGGAAGTTTCAATTCATAAATTGCTGGTTGGTATACGTGCCTGAAATTATTCATTGAGTCATACACTATAGCAACAGGCCCTTTGGCTCACAGTGTCCACACTGAGTACCAATCTGTACTGGTGCTCTTTTATCAGCACATCTATGGCTTGGTGACTCAAGTGCATGTACAAATACATTTTAAATGCAGTGAGAATATCTGCCTCCAACATCTCAGACAGTGTGTTCCACATTTTCCTCACATTCCTTCCAATACTTGTCATGCTAAACCTTCGCCCTCTGGTTTTAGATGTCTCTTTTAGCTAGTTAACTTCGTTTATTGCCACGTGTACCGAGGTACAGTGAAAAGCTTTTGTGCGTGCTAACCAGCCCGTGCCGACCAGCGACCCCCCACACATTTGCACTACCCTACACACACGAGGGGCGATTTACACATATACCGAGCCAATCAACCGACAAACCTGTACATCTTTGGAGTGTGGGAGGAAACCGAAGATCTTGGAGAAAACCCACGCAGGTCACGGGGAGAACGTACAAACTCCGCACAGACAAGCACCCGTAGTCAGGATTGAACCCGGAGCTCTGGCGCTGTAAGGCAGTAGCTCTACCGCTGCGCCACCTGCGCCTGTTATCTTGGTTTGCATCTCTTTAAGAGCTTTAGAATCTAACCTGGGTGTTTTCGGGACTAGCTGCTCGTTTGGCAGCTGCCACAATATTTGCGTACTGACCTGTGGGACGCGGGTGATTGCTTTTAAAGACATATCCCTGTGGTAGCCAATAGCACATGGGTCCCTGGCCCCCAGTACACAGAGCAGGCCAGTCATGCTTGTGGCATGAATAGTTCTGAACCTCATAATCAGCCACAGCTTCCAGACTCACAGACCATGAGCAATGATGCTCTTTTATACACAGAAAAAGATGTAATGGAGATACTAATTCACACACAGTTCACTGATATCTTCATCACGTACACCTCATTTTTTTGTGAGCTTTTTTACGACGGTAATGAAGCATGGCTTTTTGATACAACTTCCGTTCAAACAAATTAATATGAACCAGGTACATTGATGATTGTAGTAGGGGGGAAAAAACAAGGGGTAGTGATATTTGCATTAAGTGTAAGAAAATAACTGCAGATGCTGGTACAGGTATTTATTTCACAAAGTGCTGGAGTAACTCAGCAGGTCAGGCAGCATCTCAGGAGAGAAGGAATGGGTGACATTTCGGGTCGAGACCCTTCTTCAGACTTCTGCATTAAAGTGAGTCAAATATAAGAGGGGATGGGTTTAGGGTGAGAGGGGGGAAATTTAAAAGAGATTTACAAGGCAGTTGTTTTATGCCGAGCCTGGGAAGTGGAAGAAACAGGTACAGGAGCAACTTTTAAGAGGTTTTTAGATGGACAATGAACAGACAGGGAATTGAGGGGTGTAAAACACAGGCAAGCAGACGTGCAGTTTAAATTGGTATTGTGGTCGGCACAAACATTGTGGGCCGAAGGGCCTGGTCCTGTACTGCACTGCTCTATTTTCTATGCTTTGTAATTCAAAGTGCTGATCCATGATTTTTACACGTGATTTATGCACAATAATGATGGTGGCACGGTGGCGCAGTGGTAGAGTTGCTGCTTTACAGCGCCAGAGACCCGAGTTCGACCCTGACCACGGGTGAGCAACAGGGCAGAAGATGGAGGCTGCAGACAAGTCCCAAGAAAGCAGATGTGGCTGTGGTAGCGAAACCTGACCACGGGTGATGTCTGCACGGAGTTTGCACATTCTCCCCGTGACCGCATGGGTTTTCTCCGAGTGCTCTGGTTTCCTCCCGCACTCCAAAGACGTCCAGGGCTGTAGGTTAATTGGCTTAAGTAAAATTGTAAATTGTCCCTAGTCTGTAGGACAGTGCTCGGGTACTAGGATCGCTGGTCGGCGCGGACTCGATGGGCTGAAGGGCCTGTTTCCGCTCTGTATCTCTCAGCTAAACTAAACTAAAAACAGCGTAATGGGCTCATTTCTCCTGGTGAAAAGAAATTCAGAACTAATGCAGCTAATTTTCATGGTTTAATTTAACAATGTGCTATGGATATGAACGAGATTATTGTTTTCTTTAAAATGTACCCTCGTGAAATGAAGAAGCTGAGTATTGCAAAACATTGCAGTCGCTTTATGGTTTTGAGTAAGAGAGGGAAGAGAAAAGCAAAATGCAAGACAGAGTTTCATGGTTAGGTCCATAAATCATTGGCAGGCACAGTTCCTTAGTTGCAAATGCAAAGAAATTGGTTTGCGTAAGGAACCACAGTTGCAACTTTTTTCATCATGAAAGTCCTCACAATTTTCTGACCTTGTAGTCGGGAAAAAAGTTTGCAAATTCAACAAATTTAATTGATTAAATGTTGTCTTTTATAATTTGCACCAACAAGGGAAAACCATTCCTTCCCTGTCCTCCCTCATTTCTTCACGGGTGAACAACCTGTCTGAAGAAGGGTCCCGACATGAAACGTTACTTATCCATGTACTCTAGAGATGCTGCCGGACCTGCCGAGTTACTCCAGCACTTTGTTTCTTTTTTGTGTGTAAAGTGGCACCTGCAGTTCTTTGTATCTCCTGCCACCGTTGGGTGGGTGGTGCGAGCATCTTGGTTCAAGAAGTTATTATTTATTGCTTCTGAAATAAAACCTTGCCTGTCCCGAGAACAAATTAAACGCATTGCGACACATATTCCAGAGAACTCAGTTGCAGTTGAAGAGATGGTTGATGATTAGATGCAAACCGCTTGGCGCAGGTTGGCTGCAGTTATCTGTGTAACGTCTCTGTGCAGAGATCTGATACCCCACCAGTTTCCTTCACTTGTTGACATTGAGAAAATGGAAGGGGCTGATCCAAATCCAAACCCTGCAACTTGTGCCACCCAACACAACTTTATGCCACTTGTGCTAAGGGTTCCGGTCAATAACTCCCAGAAAGTGGCAACACAAGTAGATAGAGTGGTAAAGAAGGCATATGGTAACCTTGCCTTCATCAGTTGGGGCATTGAGTGTAAGAGTCAGAAAGTCATGATGCAGCTGTGCAAGAATCTGGTTCGGCTGCATTTGGAGAATTGCAGATAGACACAAAAGCCTGGAGTAACTCAGCGGGTCAGACAGCATCTTGATGTATCTCCATCATATATGATTGAGAATTGCATGCAGCATTGGTCCCCCATTAAAGGAAGGATGTGAAGGCTTTGTAGAGAGTGCAGAAAAGGTTTACCAGAATGCTACCTTGATTCGAGGCTATTAGCTATAAGGAGAGATTGAACAGACTTGGGATTGTTTTCACTAGATCGCCAAAGGTTGAGGGGGAATCTGATAGATGCACATAAAATTATAAGAGGCATCGATGGGGTAGAGAGATAGAATATATCAATGACTAGCTTTACGGGGATCACTGGGCGGCACGGACTTGGAGGGCCGAAAAGGCCTGTTTCCGGCTGTATATATATGATATGATATGATATGAACACGCTGCCAGGATGATGGTGGAGGCAAATATGATAGTGGCACTTTTGAGGATTTTGGATAGATATATGGATATGCTGCGAATGGAGCAATATAAATCATGTGCAGGCAGGGGAGATTAATTTAACTTGGCATCATGTTCGGCACAGACATGGTGGGCCGAAGGGCCTGTTCCCGTACTGTGCTTTTCTATGTTCTATTTTAAACACAAAACAACCCGAGTGAGTTATTGTCAATGCGGTCAAACTACACGTAACATTAAGTGTTTACAAAAAAACAACACAAAACGCTGGAGTAACGCAGCGGGTCAGGCAGCATCTCTGGAGAATACAGATGGGTGACGTTTCAGGTCAGGATCCTTCTTCAATGATTGGTCTGAAGAAGGGTCCCGACCCCCGAATATCGCCTATCCATGTTCCCCAGAGATGCTGCCTGACCTACTAAGTTACACTGAGACATAATAAATATGGGGTGGCTCAGGAAGTAGTGCTGCCGCCCTACTGCATCAGCATCCTGTCCATTTGTGTGTGGAGTTTACGTGTTCTCCCCGTGACAGCGTGGGTTTCCTCCCAGGGCTTCCATTTCATCCCACACCCTGAAGATGTGCAGGTAGCTTCTGTGGCTGCAATGAGTGGCTCTCAAGTGTGTAAGCAAGTGGTGAAATCTGGGAGAGGTTCAAGAAAACACTAGGAGAATAAAATGGAATTAGTGTTTTGGTCGAGGAAGGAAATGATTGTTCGATGATCAGTGCGGACTCGGTGAGCTGTTTCTGTGACGTATGGCTCCATGACTCAATACGTGATAAGGATCATTTAGCTCCTCGCACCTGCTTCAAAAGGGCCATAGCTTATTGAGTCATAGAGTCACAGAGTCATATAGTGTGGAAACAGGCCCTTCAGTGCAACTTGTCCATGCAACGTGACTACATGACTCTATGACGCTATGTCTCTACAATATTGTTGTCTTCCATCTTAAGGGAATTTGTTCTGCTCTCTCCCTAAGAGCACCTCAGTCAAAACAATCATTGACCATCTGAGACTTTCAGTACTTCCTCCTGTAGGCGGTCCACCATTCAAGGGCAAAAAGAGCAAAAAGGGCAAAGGCTTGGATACAGTGGATGTAGAGAGGATGTTTCCACCAGTGGGAGAGTCTAGGACTAGAGGTCATAGCCTCAGAATTAAAGGACGTTCTTTTAGGAGGAAGATGCGGGACATTTCTTTCGTCGGAGGGTGGTGAATCTGTGGAATTCTTTGCCATAGAAGGCTGTGGAGGCCAAGTCGGTAGATATTTTTAAGGCAGAGATAGATAGATTCTTGATTAGTACAGGTTATGGGGGGAAGGCAGGAGAATGGGGTTAGGAGGGAGAGATACATCAGCTATGATTGAATGGTGGAGTAGACTTGATGGGCCAAATGGCCTAACTCTACTCCTGTCCCTAATGACCTTATGACCTTAAATCTGCCCAACGAGATTCCACCACATGCAGTGGCTGATCCTGTTGCCAACCTCTACCTTAAGAGCCACCCCCATGTCTGACGTCTATTCTACGTTGTTCTAATTTATTGTATCATTCAGAAATGCAGACTTTAGAGATATAATGGGGAAACAGGCCCTTTCGCCTACCGAGTCCGTGCCAACCAGCAATCATCTGGCACACTAGCACTGTCCCACACACGAGGGGCAATTTTTACAATTTACAGAAGCCAATTAACCTCCAAACATGTACGCCTTTGGAGTGTGGGAGGAAACCCGAGCACCTGGAGAAAACCCACGCGGTCACAGGGAGAACATACAAACTCCATACAGACAGCGCCCATAGTCAGGATTGAACCCGGGTCTCTGGCGCTGTAAGGAGGCAACTCTACCGCTGCGCCATTGCGCCGCCCTTGAGTACATAATGAGTTCTGTACATAATGGAGCTTGGTCATTCTTAGTAAAATGATTGCCTGTACATTGTGTACATCAGAAATCATTTCTCCACGCGCTTGCATAGATATGCATGGATCCCGGGGGCCCGTGCTATTTTTTAAGTGCCAAAGAATTTTGAAGCTAATGAATTTGAGAGAGATGTTGAAAGATGAAGGTGAGAAATGTGGCATTTTGTTCCCCTCACATCCTGCACTGTAATGTGAGATACTAGAATGAATGATCCTGTCAACTTTGTCCTATTTAAAACCTTCCACCATATCTTTAGTTCTCAGCTTTAAACAGACAAAGCCTTGCATCACACGACGTCTATATTGCGATTGTCCTCCGAGCTTCCTGTAAGGGTTAAAAGACCTGATCGCAGGCATTAAGCTGCCCCATTCCCCAGATACCAGTAGTTTTTTGCCTACTTGCTGCTTATTGTTCAGTGGAAGTCATTTGTTTTCAAGTTTCTCACTTGCTTTTCCTGCTGTTTTCTTGGCGTTTGGATGAGGTAGGAAAGGATATGAGCGCAGGAAATAGGTTTGCATGGCAACGCTATTCAAAAAAAATGGACACAAACATATTCAAGGTCGAAAAAGCTTGAATAGAAAGCAGAGCAATAAAAATATGTCAGAAAAATATAACTGCTCAGCATCCAACTTCAAACAATTTCTTTTTAACACTCCAGAAGGGAGTTTTGTCAAATGAACCCAAAGTTCAACCTTGTTGTGATAAAACCTGCTCGGGGAATTAATAATTGTCATGCTTTCTTAATGCTAAATTGTAGGTGTAAACATTTTGCAAATGATGGTAACATTATTGAGCCACATTAAAGAGGGATCTCTTCCCTTCTTCCAAATCTCCCCTCATAGTTAAGTAACTCAGATAGGTTTCTAATTTTAAAATAATCCGTATGGTAGCTGACTACAGGGCCATTTAAACGCAGCTGGGTGAGCCACACATTGGGTTGGTAATTCTTGGCAAGACATATGTTGACCAGGCAAATCCAACACTGGATCGGATTAAAATACTTGGCTATGTCCCAAATGAAACCCAACCTGAGATCATTTTCTATGTTTAGTTCGCGCTGGTAAATCAGTGAAAACTAAACTTCTAAGCCATTGTCTATTTTGCTGGGTACAGAAACATTTGGACAGGTATGTGGTTGGGATATGTTTAGAGGGATAAGGGCCAAACGCGAGAGAAGGCATTTCTTCACCGAGAGGCAGACGTTTTTCGGTATGCATGGGGCTACTTGGACTGCCCTTCTGCAATCCACATTAAACCAGGATTTCAGCATTTATCTTCAACATTTGTACACGGTACAAATGGACACGTTTGTGCATGGTATATTTGTACATCCAGGCACATAGGTAGGACAAGTGTAAAGGGATATGGGCCAAATGCAGGGACATGTTTGCCGGTGTGGGAAAGTTGGGCCGAAAGGACCTGTGTCCACTCTGTAAGACTCTCTGACTATTTAATTGAGGACATTTCAGAAAAATATGATAAAACAGATTTATTTGATGAGCGAATCCCAACCTGTTGATATGCGAGGGAGGATAATCAAAACGATAGATTATATCCGTCTTTTAAAACTTTGGCAGGTCGAGATGTTAGATGTAACAATGGATATTAGCCCAATGGTTCAAACTGCAGGAATAGAACAAGAATAGAGGTTAGAATAATCTGTGGAACAGAATCCCGAGAAACAACAGTTGATATTGTGTTCATTCACATTCCAATAATAATTGGACGAACATCTGCTTGGCAGCAAGATCAAAGGTTGTAAGGATAATTACAGTTTGCAAAGGAAGATGGTGGATCCCATATTCCTGCAGTCTGAATAAGTAGGGACTGTTTTCTTTGGAAGGAAGCCAGTCGGAGATCAGTTATGAAAATATTCAAACAATCTTTACCTTTCATGAAATATTAAATGCTGGAACTACTCAGTGGGGCAGGCAGCATCTGTGGAGAGAGAAACCAAATTCTCGTATTTATTTGGTCAGTGATCTTTCTTAACAACTTGCAAGGTTGCTTTTTGTTGCTTACTTACATTCATAAGTTCATTAGTCATCGGAGAAGAATTAGGCTATTTAGTCCATCAAATCAACCCCACCATTCAATCATGGCTGATATATCTATTCCTCTTAAGCCCATTCTCCTCCCTTCACCCCATAACCTTTGACACCCTTACTAATCAAGAAACCGTTAACCTCCGCTTTAAAAATACCCAATGACTTACAGCCAAGGGCATATTTAATCAACGCCAGGATTTCCATTCACGTTACATTCCCGAGCTCATGTCATTATAACCTGTAACCTGATACCTTGGGACCTTGTAGTACAATTCCTTCCACCATGGTTTCCACCCCCTTATGGCATTCTTTCCTTCTGTTTCTCTACTGGAAAGTTAAACGAACCTTGGGTTTTTAAACTACTCGGGGCTTTAGCAGTAGAAAAACAGCTGAATCTCTTTCAGCATTGTTGTCCAATTTAACTCTGGAAAGAACATCCATTCACAATAGTATGATTCATTCTGTTGGTTTATTCTTCACAATGGGGGTCCCACTGCTCAATTGTTAACAGCAATATCAGTGGAAAGAACAGACTCTTGAATGGTGTTGGCCACAGGTTTGGCCGTTGAATTGGCAAACTTTTTCCCACAACAGACTTTATATCCCACCCTGCTTGCTGAAATAAAGGTAGGGATTTGGTGTAATAATCCCAACTCTTTTAGCTGAGAGAAAAATGTGGTCAGTTAAAAAACATTGCCAGCAAAAGGGAACTTGACATTTACAAGATTGTATGAATTCTTCTTGATTAGTATGGGTGTCAGGGGTTATGGGGAGAAGGCAGGAGAATGTTGAGAGAGAGAAGGATAGACCATAGGATCATAAGATCATGTGATAGGAGTAGAATTAGGCCATTCGGCCCATCAGGTCTACTCCACCATTCAATCATGGCTGATATATCTCTCCCTCCTAACCCCATTCTCCTGGCTTCTCCCCATAACCTCTGACACCCGTACTAATCACTGATATTCCTGTTAACAATAGAGCACCAGGACCCCCATTGTGAAGAATAGATCAGGCATGATTGAATGGCGGAATTGACTTAATGGGCCGAATGGCCTAATTCTGCTCCTATAACTTCTGAAGTTAAATATGATACTTTTCAAACTCTAATTGCGCTTCCTCCATTGTCTCCAACACTGTTATATTCTGCTATATTCAGTACTTTGTATCTTCCTCTTTGCTCTATCTCTTTTACTTGAGTTTGAACTGACTATATCTATGCATGGTGCATCTGATCCGTTTGGATAGCATACAAAACAAAGCTTTTCACGGTACATGTGACAATAATAAACTCAAACCTAAACCACTCTGTGTCAGCAGACTGTTTCTGCACAAGGCATACATGAAGCGCTTTCAGTTCCTCCTGACACCAACTCCGCACTCCGAAATCTGCCAACTGATTTTTAAATATTTTCAAAGCACTTTGTTGGTCTGTGATCATTTTGTTGGTTTGCCACATGTTAACAACTTCAATTTGTTTTCAACTTCTGTTGAATAATGTTTGTGAAAACTTTTCCCCATGTTTCCACAACACAAGGATGTGGAGAAATGGTTTGCACTGAAACAAGATCCTGGGTCATTAAAAACACCATTGCAACATTGCACTCAATGTCATCGCCACATCAATCAAATGCAATTATTTTAGCTGCCTTCCTTCCCTGGAGACAAAGATAATGGTTTTCTTAGCTACATTTGACAAGTACCTTTTCTATGTCTTTTTTGATTAAATTCCCTACATGTAACAATGAGCTTTTTCTTCTTTTAGAATTTCAGTTTAAAACAATCTGCTCTAAATCAATGATCTAAACATTTGTTTACATTAGACTTCTTTAGTTTAGTTTAGTTTATTGTCACGTGTACCGAGGTACAGTAAAACGCCTTCTTGTTGTGTGCTATCCAGTCAGTGGAAAGACTATACATGATTACAATCCAGTCATCTGCAGTGTACAGATACAGGATAAAGGGAATAACGTTTAGTGCAAGATAAAGTCAGGTAAAGTCCCCAACTACTTTTCTGCTATGGAACTTCACAACATTTTTTTGCTGTGTGTTTTTCCTCTATTGTTCCAAAGTCTGATTGAGATACAATTATGTCCAGTCCTCTATGTTGCCATTACGCAGTTTTGGGGACAGAACAGGGCAAAATATGCAGCGAAACCTGATCATCCTTTGATATCATTGGAGACCCTCGGACTATCTTTAATCGGACATTACTGGAGTTTATCTTGCCCTAACGTTATTCGCTTTATCTGGTCTCTGTACATTGTGGACGGCTTGATTAAGGTCATTGGGTTATAAGGTCATAAGGGATAGGAGTAGAATTAGACCATTCGGCCCATCAAGTCTACTCCGCCATTCAATCGTGGCTGATATGGCTCTCCCTCCCAACTCCATTCTCCTGCCTTCTCCCCATAACCTCTGACACCTGAACTAATCAAGAATCTATCTATCTCTGCTTTAAAAACATCCACTGACGCCCTCCACAGCCTTCTGTGGCAAAGAATTCCACAGATTCACCACCCTCTGACTAATGACTGTAATCATGTACAGTCTTTAAGCTGACCGGAAAGCACGAAACAAGAAGGCTTTTTGCTGTACCTCGCTCGGTACACGTGACAATAAACTAAACTAAACTAAACTAAACTTATCTAAACTAAACTAAATTAAACTAAATGTGACTAAACTAAACTGATATCTCGATCATTATCATATCATATCATATACATACAGCCGGAAACAGGCCTTTTCGGCCCTCCAAGTCCGTGCCGCCCAGTGATCCCCGTACATTAACACTATCCTACACCCACTAGGGACAATTTTTTTATTTACCCAGCCAATTAACCTACATACCTGTACGTCTTTGGAGTGTGGGAGGAAACCGAAGATCTCGGAGTAAACCCACGCAGGTCACGGGGAGAACGTACAAACTCCTCACAGTGCAGCACCCGTAGTCAGGATCGAACCTGAGTCTCCGGCGCTGCATTCGCTGTAAAGCAGCAACTCTACCGCTGCGCTACCGTGCCGCCCTATCATTCATTTATGAGCAGATAGTTTTAAACTGGAATTATAAACAAAGACAAAGCTCATAGTTAAAGGATAATATATATGACGCCTGGATAGATTTTGAAAAATATTTATGAAGTGCAAGGATACAAGTATTATTGTATTACAGATAACACTGACCCGAAACGTCACCCATTCCTTCTCTCCCGAGATGCTGCCTGACCTGCTGAGTTACTCCAGCATTTTGTGAATAAATCGATTTGTACCAGCATCTGCAGTTATTTTCTTATATTCACAACAGCAATAATATAAATGACCAATAAATCTACTTTATAAAACAAAATGTTGACCAAGCGAAAAAAAGGCTAAGCAGATCGACACAAAGTGCTGGAGTAACTCGGTGAGTCAGGCAGCATCTCCAGAGAACTTTAGGTCGGGAACCTTCTTCAGACCTGTTGTTTTTACTCAGCATCTGACCCGCTGAGTTACTCCAGCAATTTGTGTCTATCTTTGGTTTAAACCAGCAAATGTAGTTCCTTCTTATTACGGTTAAGGCCAACAGGGAGTTTGGTTTAAGGTGAAAGATGACACTGCACAGAGAGAGATAAGCCAATGTCTCGGCCAGGGGCTTAACTTCACACCTTCTCAGAGGCAGGGGTGATAATACTGAGCTAAGCAGTTGGCCTGCATTCTCTTTAAGCTTGTAACTACTGAGAGCCGCGCAGTGGCACAGCTGGTAGTGTTGCTGCCTTACAGCACCAAAGACACGAGTTCGATCCTGACTATGGGTGCTGTCTGTATGGATATTGTACGTTCTCCCTGTGACCGCGTGGGTTTTCGCTGGGTGCTCCGGTTTCCTTCAACACTGCAAAGACGTACAGGTTTGTAGGTTACTTGGCTTCAGTAAAATTGTAAAATGTCCCTAGTGTGTAAGAGAGTGCTAGTGTATGGGATGGTCGCTGGTCTGCTCGGACTCAGTAGACTGAAGGGCCTGTTTCCACACTGCATCTCCAAACGAAACTAAACTACTCCCTTTCATGATCTGACTAATTGGGCCAATGGTTTGTAAACTGGTGAACTCCCTTGATGAAGAGACCAATATTTTTACTTCATGAATGTTGGACAACATCTGTGGTTTCATATTCATAGTGGGGCAAGTTGTGAAAATGCTGGATACCGAACATCGACCTAAAGGACACATTACTGGTAGTTTCTCTGATTCATCCTTATTCATCCCATCTTGGTTGACAGACAGAAAGCAAAGAGTGGGGATAAATGGGTCCCTTTCAGAATGGCAGGCAGTGACTAGTGGGGTACCGCAAGGCTCGGAGTTGGGACCGCAGCTATTTACAATATACATCAATGACTTGGATGAAGGGATTAAAAGTACCATGAGCAAATTTTCAGATGATACAAAGCTGGGTGGCAGTGTGAACTGTGAGGAAGATGCTATGAGGTTGCAGGGTGACTTGGACAGGTTGTGTGAGTGGGCGGATGCTTGGCAGATGCAGTTTAATGTGGATAAGTGTAAGGTTATCCACTTTGGTGGTAAGAATAGGAAGGCAGATTATTATCTGAATGGTGTCAAGTTAGGAAAAGGGGACGTACAACGTGATCTGGGTGTCCTAGTGCATCAGTCACTGAAAGGAAGCATGCAGGTACAGCAGGCAGTGAAGAAAGCCAATGGAATGTTGGCCTTCATAACAAGAGGAGTTGAGTATAGGAGCAAAGAGGTCCTTCTGCAGTTGTACAGGGCCCTAGTGAGACCGCACCTGGAGTACTGTGTGCAGTTTTGGTCTCCAAATTTGAGGAAGGATATTTTAGCTATTGAGGGCGTGCAACGTAGGTTTACTAGGTTAATTCCCGGAATGGCGGGACTGTCATATGTTGAAAGACTGGAGTGACTAGGCTTGTATACACTGGAATTTAGAAGGATGAGAGGGGATCTTATCGAAACATATAAGATTATTAAGGGGTTGGACACATTAGAGGCAGGAAACATGTTCCCAATGTTGAGGGAGTCCAGAACCAGGGGCCACAGTTTAAGAATAAGGGGTAGGCCATTTAGAACAGAGATGAGGAAAAACTTTTTCAGTCAGAGAGTTGTGAATCTGTGGAATTCTCTGTCTCAGAGGGCTGTGGAGGCCAATTCTCAAAATACATTCAAGAGAGACCTAGATAGAGCTCTTAAGGATAGCGGAGTCAGGGGGTATGGGGAGAAAGCAGGAACGGGGTACTGATTGAGAATGATCAGCCATGATCACATTGAATGGCGGTGCTGGCTCGAAGGGCCGAATGGCCTACTCCTGCACCTATTGTCTATTGTCTATTGTCTATTTAAATTTGCTCTTACTTTTGTGATTATTTTTCTAAAAAATGAAGCGTTATTTACCGCTTTATGACATACAGGAAAAGAAATTCAATTCTGGTTACCATTATCAACTGTGTGTGAGTATTGGCTGCCAACTGTATTGATCGAATGCTCCAGTCATGTTGTAGTGGGTATAATTTATGTCATGCTATAGTGGGTACACTTTCATGCACACCAATGATTAAAGATGAATTTCAACCACATTGAGTACTTTCCCAAGGTGGGGGATTGGCATTGAACTGCCTTGCTATAAAACTGCATATGGATAGAACATAGATCATGATAGCACGATCTAGATGTAATTTTCAACCGAGGATTACTTCTATGATTATCTATGTCTTGGAAAGACACCTGAAGGGAATGGGAGTCCGAGGACAGGCCTTCCGGCAAGCCGTCAGGTCGCTGTCAGAGGCTTCCGAGCGAAGCAGCAACTGGCTGTGGCTGAAGAGGAAAGACTCCAACTGGGCTGCAAAAAACCCTGGCACCTGGGACGCCAGGTATCGCTGTTGAGCCCTCTGGAGGTGTCGTAGGCCTATCAACGAAACACCAAGGAAGGAGGGTGCCCACCTGATGACCCCAATGAAGTCTTTACCCCTACCCCCACTCAAGAGATTAAGAAGGTGCCGATTACAGTAGGGATTGTAATACCAAGTCCTATAAGCTCAACTGTCTGATGACACAAGAGCTCTCTACTTCAGTGCCGGGGACCTGGATTAGATCCTTATGTCCGGTGACCTCAGCTGCTGTCCTTGTGGAGTATTGCACGTTCTCTCTGTGACTGCGTGAGTTTCATCCGGGTGCTCCGGTTTCCCCAAACATCCCCAAAAACGTGCGGGTCTGTTGGTTAATTGGCCTCTGTAAAAATTGCCCCCAGTGCGCAAGGGAGTGAATGAGAAAGTGGGATAACCTAGAAACAAGTGTGAACAATAGTCAGAATGAACTTGATGGGCTGAAGGGCCTGTTTCCATGCTGTAACTCTAAACTAAACTAAACACTGACTGGCTACAATTGTGGTGGTAAATGCAACCTACATTCACCCACTTCCATTGAAACGATTTTCTGGATTGGCCAGAGGTTAAGAGGACACACAGGTCCTTAGACATGGCACTGATGATCTAACTGGAAGAATTCAAGTGAAGAGGGACACTTTGTAACGGTAAAGCAGGAAGAGTGTCCTTTGGTTTTGTTCTCCCACGATAGCTGTACTAGTTCTGAAATAAAAAACAGAAAATGCTGAAAACACTCAATGGATCAGGCAGCAACTGAGGAAGTGAAACTGTGCTTCAATGATCGACTCTTGTGTGCATTTACCGTATGACTAAAGTTCTCGGCCTGTGTCTGTGCTGCATGATTGCTGCATTGGCTAGCACGCAACAAAAAGCTTTTCGCTGTACCTCGCTCGGTACACGTGACAATAAACTAAACTGAAACTGACTATTCCATGACTCCAAGAGTACAGACAGACTAGTTCAATGTTTCCTTCTTTTTATATTGTGCAATGTAAATATTTTACTTATTTTGATATTTATGATCTGGTTCTTGCTGCATGCAATAGAATAGTAAAATGCGGCTTCAAAGATTTCAAGTGGGATGAGTTACTGAGCATAACTTCTGCCTATTGTGGAAGATACAGAAATGCTGGAGAAAAATCACTGGGCAATTTAATTGCAGTTACTGTCTCGTTTGTGTACCTGCCCTTATTTTAGCTCCTGCAGCGGCCTCATGGAATGTAGTGGGTAAAGGTTGAATCGGGAACAGAATAATCACTCACTTTTAAGTGTTGTCCAACATGGTCACATAAATTGATGTGAATTCTTAGTGAAGCAAAGGAATTTGGCAAAAGCAAATCAACGACAAGGGGACAAGGGTGGCATAGGGCACGATGATTTGCTCTGCTACCTCACAGCATAAGAGCCGTTGGTTTGATTCTGACTTCAGGTGCCTTCTCTGTGGAGTTAGCATATTTTCTTTGTGACTGCATGGGGTTCTTCCAGGCATTTTGGTTTCCTCCCTCATTCTAAAGATATTCCACTGTAAACAGTTGAGGGAAGAGAATTGATGGGACTGCTCCAAGAAGACTCGAAGGCTGAATGGTTTTCGATGTTGCGAGAAATATAAAAATGCAATCTAATATTCATGGTTCTTTGAACCTGACATTGAATTACCAATTGAGTTCAATTGGGACAGAACTAACTCCCAAATCTTTCAATTAAAATATCAATTCATTTGAAATTGGTAACTTTGAATTACAGGAAAAAGATATTAATTTCATTGCTTGGGAAGGAACTGCAGATGCTGGTTTAAACCGTAGATAGACACAAAAAAGCTGGAGTAACTCAGCGGGACAGGCAGCATCTCTGGAGAGAAGGAATGGGTGACGTTTCGGGTTGAGACCCTTCTTCAGACTATTAATTTCATTGGTGTTTTGTGTTTGGTATTATCTCCTCTTTAAAAAAGAGTTGACTTGAAGACATCATTTTAAAAGACTTGCATTGTCCACCAAAATGGTAATACTTGAAGCACATTCTTAGTGAACCAAACTCAAAAGTAATGTTTCATTCGTTTCAATGCAGACTAAGATTCGGAAAAAGAATCTCAGACATGACCTGCATATCTTTCTTTCCCACAGGAAGCATTATCGGTAGTCAGTGAAGACCAGTCCTTATTTGAGTGTACCTACGGAACGCCACACCTAGCCAAGACGGAAATGACAGCTTCTTCATCAAGTGACTATGGACAGACTTCAAAGATCAGCCCACGGGTTCCTCAGCAAGAGTGGTTATCACAGCCACCGGCCAGAGTGAATATCAAGATGGAGTACAATCCTAATCAGGTCAATGGATCCAGGTAACGATCTTTGTGTGAAGCCTCAATTTTGATATCATTGCACCCAACAGGGCCCATTCTAGAATTTAAGGTGTTACAAGTTTAGACATTTCCCTTTCACTTCTGGGCTTTGAAATTCATTGCAACTATGACTTACAGTCTTTTGTTACAACTTAGTTTTTTGATGGTGTACGATTATATTGGTTGGGATTTCTTCGCACTGATATCAGGTGATTGTAAAGGAAATTGTCTATTCCACACTACTTAAGTTAGAAAGATAATAAACCTTTACTGATGTATGGAAGTTATTTTGGTTAGATTGCCAATCAATTTTCTGGTTAACCAACATTTCCAAGGTGAAAAAAGTTATTTCTGAAATCCCCCTTTTTTAAATATTATATTTTGTTTCAAAAAGAATAAATCAGAGATTTATTATCCCAAACACTCCAGGTCCACAGCCAATCCAATTTTGCTTCAACTATTTATGACTTGGCTGAGTGTACTTGTTCGAAATATTTTCCTCAGATTTGGATAACTTAAGGTTTTCAAAAAGAATGGGTTAAAACTTAAGACTATTTATTGCCAAATCTTTTACTTGAAAATTAGTGCAGTTGTGGCATTTCTAAGTGCACAAACATACAGAAGGTTGCTTTGATGCAGTTCATTTTCAAAAATTATGATATACTGAATGAACCAAGAATATATAAACATTTCTATTGAGGTTAATCGTTAATTTTTCCAACAGCCTAGCAGTAATCGAGAGCACATGGGGAGTTGAATACAAAATGGAATAAATTTCAGAGACAGAGTACAAAGTGCTGACTCGGCTCCATAGACAATGGACAATAGACAATAGACAATAGGTGCAGGAGTAGGCCATTCAGCCCTTCGAGCCAGCACCGCCATTCAATGCGATCATGGCTGATCACTCTCAATCAGTACCCTGTTCCTGCCTTCTCCCCATACCCCCTCACTCCGCTATCCTTAAGAGCTCTATCCATCTCTCTCTTGAAAGCATCCAACGAACTGGCCTCCACTGCCTTCTGAGGCAGAGAATTCCACACCTTCACCACTCTCTGACTGAAAAAGTTCTTCCTCATCTCCATTCTAAATGGCCTACCCCTTATTCTTAAACTGTGGCCCCTTGTTCTGGACTCCCCCAACATTGGGAACATGTTTCCTGCCTCTAATGTGTCCAATCCCCTAATTATCTTATATGTTTCAATAAGATCCCCCCTCATCCTTCTAAATTCCAGTGTATACAAGCCCAATCGTTCCAGCCTTTCAACATACGACAGTCCCGCCATTCCGGGAATTAACCTAGTGAACCTACGCTGCACGCCCTCCATAGCAAGAATATCCATAGCAAGAGTATGTAGTGGAAGCAAAAAGCCAAGAATTTCTGAGCAGTAATTTATGTATAAAACTTCAAATAGAATGACTATTATTTTAATGATTTGGCTCATGCAGGTTTAAATCAGATTCAGCAAATTCAGAAACGCACACAGAAATAATTATCTAAAAGCTAATTACAACAAGATATTTGAACCTTTTTTCCTTTTGCTTCATAATCGACATGCCGAAACTCTCTATTGATATTAATGGGGCCTGATATCCTATGTTAAGGCCTAATGCTATAAGATCAAACCCCCCAACATGATTTAGGGGAATTCCAGGGAGACTGGGCAGTTCAGAAGCCTGAGATTTACTGAAGTTCAAATGGTTGAAGATTTCAGGGGGAATAATCAACTTTGGCCAGAAAGATTTCCTCACTTTAGGCATGTACAAAGTTGTAAAACTAAAGCATCGAGTCCCCGATGCATGTTTCATTCAAATGTAGAATCAGTGTGTGTTCCCTATGAAGTACACATTGTTACCAAATACTCACTTTTACAGAGCAATTATGTAACTGAAGCTCGAATTTATTGTCCTTTTGTAAAACGTAGAATTGCAGGCACGCGGCTAAACACAACCTCATAATGCAGAAATCAATAATGTGTCAAGGGCTGTCTTCCGAGATTTAGATTTATTGAGCTCTGCCATTTGATATCATAACTCAGGCCTTGTGTTTCATAGGCACCCTATTTAAAAATTGGCATCCTCTTGGCCCACATTAAACTATTTCATTACGTGCGGCTGTATAGAGTCACAGAGCCATACAATGTGGAAACACGCCCTTCGGCCTAGCTTTCCCACACTGACAAACATGTCAATAGACACTAGACAATAGACAATAGGTGCAGGAGTAGGTCATTCGGCCCTTCGAGCCTGTACCATCATTCAATGTGATCATGGCTGATCATTCACAATTAGTACCCCGTTCCTGCCTTCTTCCCATACCCCCTGACTCCGCTATCCTTAAGAGCTCTATATAGCTCTCTCTTGAATGCATTCAGACAATTGGCCTCCACTGCCTTCTGAGGCAGAGAATTCCACAGATGTACAACTCTCTGACTGAAAAAGTTTTTCCTGATCTCCGTTCTAAATGGCCTACCCCTTATTCTTAAACTGTGGCCCCTGGTTCTGGACTCCCCCAACATTGGGAACATGTTTCCTGCCTCCCCCGTGTCCAACCCCTTAATAATCTTATATGTTTCGATAAGATCCCCTCTCATCCTTCTAAATTCCAGTGTATACAAGCTTAGTCCCTCCAGTCTTTCAACATATGACAGTCCCGCCATTCCGGGAATTAACCTAGTAAACCTACGCTGCATGCCCTCAATAGCAAGAATATCCCTCCTGAAATTTGGAGACCAAAACTGCACACAGTACTCCAGGTATGGTCTTACCAGGGCCCTGTACAACTGCAGAAGGAGCGCTTTGCTCCTATACTCAACTCCTCTTGTTATGAAGGCCAACATTCCATTGGCTTTCTTCACTGCCTGCTATACCTGCATGCTTCCTTTCAGTGACTGATGCACTAGGACACCCAGACCTCGTTGTATATCCCCTTTTCCTAACTTGACACCATTCAGATAATAATCTGCCTTCCTATTCTTACCACCAAAGTGGATAACCTCACACTTGTCCACATTAAACTGCATCTGCCATGCATCCACCCATCGACACTAGTCCCACCTGCCTGCGTTTGGCCTATATCCCTCTAAACCTGTCATATCCATGTACCTATCTAATTGCTACTTAAACATTGCGATAGTCCCTGCCTCAACTACCTCCTCCAGCAACTTGTTCCATGCATCCACCACTCTTTTTGTGAAAAAGTTACCCCTCAGATTCCTATAACATCTTTCCCCTTCACCTTAAACCTACGCCCTCTGGTTCACGATTTCCCTACTCTGGGTATGAGACTGTGCGTCTACCCGATCTATTCATCTCATGATTTTATACACCTCTATAAGATTAGATACACCTCTATAAGATCAGTATGTTTAATGCATTGTAATGGTTTACTATAAGAAATGCCTGCAATCCTATCACTTTGGTCATAAAGCACCACTTTAAACTTGCCAGGTCGTTCATTTACCTTAAGGTTTACTCATTTTGGATGAAAAGAGTAATTTGGTGTGCTCTTAAAATTAAATGCAGCAGAAATAGGTGTAATCTGACTCAGTTGGAAAGGAAATCTCATTCCGAAGATTTCTGCAACACTGGTAATTGGAGAAAGAAGGAATTGCGGATGTTGGTTATTGGATGTGTGTTGAGGACCACAGAAGAATTGTTGAAACAAATTCTAAAATTCAGATGATAAATATGTAACATTCATCGCAATAATGAGTGAACTGCAAATGTAAAAGGAAACACTCTCAATAATTTCTGTGAAGAATGGAGATTAGGAAAATTGTAGAAATGTTTCTATTTCATAAGCTTAGCCACAAAATTAAGTTACTACCAAAAATAATACATTTGGCATAGGTCACATCTTATTCTTCCTGCTCAAAATTAGAGGGATTTTGACTGTGGAAACAGAGAATTGAAACAGTAAGGTCAGCAGCCACGATACATGAATTAAGATGCTTCGTAAAAGTAGCAGGGGTGCTGAATTTTTAAAAAAATTAAAGAGTTGTGCTTGATAATTTACTGCCTGAAAGGGTAGTATAAACATATTCAATAGACCTTTCAAAAATCAGGGAGAAAAATATTTCAAAGAGGAAAGTAAAAATGTTGCAAGCACTGGGGAAAAAAATCAAAGTGGTGGGGATTATTTAAGGTTGAAGGTTATTAATCTGATTGTGCTCCGTGTCGTTCTTTGCTCAGGTAATGCCCAATACTCTATGTACTTGATTCCTCTGATCTCATTCTATAACCAATTCAACTATTCTACTTTTTCCTCTCAACTCAATAGGAAAACTGAAACTATTCCCTCTGTGAAACTTTCTCTTCTCTCTTCTGCATCCGCATTCCAGTCTGTTCTTTGCTCTCTGCTGGGATCTCCAGGACATGATGAGTTGGCGTATCTGTCGGAACATGGTAAAAATGAAACCTGTCTTAATAAACTCAAATTACTTTATTCTCTTTAAATATCAAATGGGGAAGAGGACAAATCCTAGGATGGACAATGGGCGACAAATTGTATAGATGTATGTATGACGAGTAAATACCCTTCTGATCTGCCACGTGTCTTTTACCTGTGCTGTCAGGGCAGAAAGTGTGCCCTTCTTACTGCATGTTGCCTGTATGAGACTCCGGACAGTGCCAATGGAGTTGATTTTTCAATATCTTGTCAAAATGCTCAGTTCAAGGTCATTTGGGGATGGAGAATATGGCCGCGGGGTGGCGCAGCGGTGGAATTACTGCCTTTCGGCACCAGAGAACCGGGTTCGATCCTGACCCCGGGTGCTGTCTGTACGGAATTTGTACGTTTACCCTGTGACTGTGTGGGCTTTCTCCGGGTGCTCTGGTTTCCTCCCACACTCCAAAGACGTGCAGATTTGTGGTTTAATTGGCTTCTGCAAATTGTAAATTGTCCCTAGTGTGTAGGATAATGCTAGTGTACGGGGTGATCGCTGGTCGGCACGGAGTCGGTGGGCCAATGGACCCGGTTCCACACAGTATCTCTAAAGTCTAAAGTAAATATATACTTGCCTTACCAGAGTTTGCCCACACCTTAAGAATGAGTAAGTACCTGATTTGATTGAACAGTGGAACAGATTCAAGGGGGCTGGAAATAAGGAACTGCAGATGCTGGTCCACAAGCAAAAAGAATACAAAGTGCTGGACTAAGTCAATGGGTCAGACATACATCCCTGGAGAACATGGACAGGTGATGTTTCTTTCAATGGGGTGAATAGTCTCCTCCTGCCCCTCCTTGTCCCTCTTCATGCTAGGTCATGGTGTGTTATTTTGTGGAATTCTTTGCCACAGGAGGCTGTGGAGGCAAAGTTAGTGGGTATATTTAAGGCAGATATAGATATATTCTTGATTAGTATGGGTGTCAGAGGTTATGAGGAGAAGGCAGGAGAATGGGGTTAGGAAGTAGTGATAGATTAGCCATGATTGAATGGTGGAGTAGACTTGATGGGCTGAATGGCCTAATTCTGTTCCTTTCACTTATGTTCTTATGATTTAAGGGTTAGATATCAGCTCTCCAATCGATCGCACTTGGTGAAAATTTTACAGACTGTACTTGGTTGGGAATAGAGTGTTGTCCCTATTCCCACTCTCTTAGGTTCCCTTCCACGACTTGATGTCAGTGGAACTCTGTGGAGCACTAGGGTCTGCCCTCCCGGTTGCTCAATGATACAGTGGCTGATGGGCGGCTAAAGAAAGGGAAACAGTTTCCCTTGGAAATTCAAGGTACTCAAAGTAACCAAGTTATGAATGGGGTTTATTTTCACTTATTGTTAAATTTAGAGATGGCCGAGTGGTGCAACTAGTAGAGCTGCTCCCTCAAAGCTCCAGCGACAGAGTATCAATCCTAACATTGGGTGCTGACTGTGTGGAGTTTGCAAGTTCTTGTGCGACTGTCTAGGTTTTTCTTGTGGGTGTTCTGTTTTACACCCACATCCCAAAAAAATGTACGTGTCAGTAGGTGAATAGGCCACTTCGTGTGCAGGCGAGCGGCATTTAATGGGAATGAGGACGAATTATATAATGGTAATAATGTAAGATTAGTATAAATGTGCCACCTTGGTGGGCTGAAGGGCCTGTTTCCTGATGTGAATCCTGATGTCTGTGAAAATTTAATAGGAATACTGCCTAATGAAAATGTATTGATGGCTTTAATTATATTTTAACTTTCAAATCATCAACTCAATGTCTTCGAAGGCATCACAAAATGCTGGAGTAACTCAGCAGGTTAGGCAGCATCTAGGAGAGAGGGAATGGGTGCCGTTTCGGGTTGAGACCCTTCTTCAGACCTGAAGAAGAGTCTCGACCCGAAACGTCACCCATTCCCTCTCTCCTAGATGCTGCCTGACCTGCTGAGTTACTCCAGCATTTTGTGATACCTTCGATTTGTACCAGCACCTGCAGTTATTTTCCTACACAGCTCAATGTCTTAAGTAATAAAGTGGAATTCTATTTACATGATGCCATTAACAATCCCAAAAGCTCAAAGAGTTTTCTAGCTGATTTAGTAGATGCCGGGCAGATACTGTTGCAATGTTAAAAACACATATACAGGAATTTTTGTGCGAGGTGTTAAGTTTCTTTCTGGGAAAAGTGCCATTGGAAAACATACCCTGTATCTTGTGCAGTGCAGAAGAGAGGGGAAAAATAGATTTACCGACAGGCACGGCATGTGTGGAAAAGGGATAAATTATGGCTTACTCTGGAAAATTGAATCTTAAAACAAACTGACGTTTACATCGATCCCCGGTGATATCGTAGAAACAATCTGAGCGGCTTTAATAAAGGTAATGTGTAAGCCGAGTTTGACAACGCTGTACCGACTATGCAAGAGAAAAAATCCCTCTGGGATATTATGGCTTCAGGCCTATTGGGATCATGGAAATACCATGTGTGGAATGCAGTGGGTTTGAATTATATATTTTAAATCTTTGGATTGCAAATCTACTGGGGTTTTTTTTTAACAGCTCAAGCTAACATTGCTAACTGCTTTAAAAGAAACTTGTTGGTTATTAATTTTCTGAGTTCTAAATGTGCGATGACAAATGCAAGTCGTTCATTCTTTCATTTACAGAGTGATTTGGAGAAATGTAGCTACTAATCTTTGTTGATTAATGTGAAAAAATGGAGTCCAGGAATCTTTACTGGGACACTTAACTTCCAAATTGCATTTCTGAGAAGTGGCCACTAATGTGTTGGCCAGCATTTGAAGCTCCCTTTATCACGGTTATAAAGAAAATATAACTGGGGGATGAATGAGCAACTTTCATTAATGACTATTCAGACACGAGGCCTTTCCGTCAATTCAGCAAGATTTGTTGCGAATGTAGTTTGGTTTTGAGATACATCGCGGAAACTAGCCCTTTGGCCCCCCCGAGTCCGCGCCGACCAGCGATCACCCCGTACACTAGCACTATCCTACGCACACTAGGGCCAATTAACCTACAAAACTTCACATCTTTGGTATGTGGGAGGAAACCGGAGCACCCAGAGAAAACCCACACGGTCACGGGGAGAACGTACAGACTCTGTACGGGCAGGTGGCGCGGTGGCGCAGCGGTAGAGTTGCTGCCTTACAGCGAATGCAACGACAGAGACTCAGGTTCGATCCTGACTACGGGCGCCATCTGTACGGAGTTTTTGATCGTTCTCCCCGTGACCTGCGTGAGTTTTCTCCGAGATCTTTGGTTTCCTCCCACGTCTTCCAAAGACGTACAGGTATGTAGGTTAATTGGCTGGGCAAATGTAAAAATTGTCCCTAGTGTGTGTAGGATAGTGTTAATGTGTGGGGATCGCTGGGCGGCGCGGACCCGGTGGGCCGAAGGGCCTGTTTCCGTGCTGTATCTCTAAATCTAAAATCTAAAAAGCACCCATAGTCAGGATCGAACCTGGGTCTCTGGCATTGTAAGGCAGCACTCTACCACTGTGCCACTGTGCCGCACTGACACGGTGAATACCAACATGATCAACACCCAAGGAGTAAACCGTGGTTTTTGGAACTATGTGGCAGCACCTCTATCTGTTGCACTCACGTGCCTTTGTGTCTTCCTTATCGCAAACATTCCCCCTGTTATCTCCACCCTTACGTGTTGATGTATGAGGGGCGTTTGATGCCTCCGGGCCTGTTCTCGCTGGAGTTTAGAAGGATAAGTGGGGGGAATTTCATTGAAACCTACTGAATAATGAAAGGCCTAGATGGTGTGGATGCAGAGAGATGTTTCCAGTTGTGGGTGTGTTTAGGACCAGAGGACGCAGGCTCAGAATAAAAGAATGGAGATAGGGAGGAATTTCTTTAGCCAGAGGGTGGTGATTCTGTATAATTTATTGCCACAGACTGGTGTGGAGCCAATGAGACAGGTGTGGCTATTTTTAAAGCAGTGATTGATCGGTTCTTGATTAGTAAGGGTGCCAAAGGTGATGGGGAGAAAGCAGGAGACTGGGGTAGAGGGAGAAATAGATCAACCACGATCGAATAGCAAAGCAGACACAATTGGCTGAATGGCCTAATTCTGCTTCTTTGCCTTATGGTCTTATGGTCTACACCTCTCTGCAATTTAAAACACTTGTTTTCTCACTAATCCAGTTCCATTCAAGGTTCTGTCTCCACAAATGCCGCCTGACCGGCTGAGATTAGTCTGCATAGCCTGCTTTTAATCCAGATTTCTAGCACCTGCAGTTTTGTTTTGCTTCAAAAGGTAATAACTGTCATGTTTTTTGAGGAAGTGAGACCAATAAATATGTAGTCTATGGTTGGTGTCAAATATTTCATCTTCAATCTGACTGTGTGCAAGAAATTAAAATCTACATTTATAAAAATAAATACTAAAGACGAGCTTCAGCGCTAAAGTTCACGGGAAGCATCTAATTTGAGGCAAATTCACTTTGAGCCAATCACTGTTTGATACATAGCAAAATCCTTCACAAGATGTTTAAATTAAAGGCAAAGAACAATTCTTTCAGATGGTATTCTGTTGGAAAAGTACTTTAATCTGAACATTTTTAAAAGAAGATTATTAAAATAATGATGAATTAAAAGCCAGTTTAGCAATCGAAATGGTGGAGAGTTTGATTACAAGAGAATACTTTTCTAGGTTTTTGGCTATTCACGAGCTAGCTAAGCATTTGATCATAAAGAATCATAGAGTCATACAGCGTGGAAACAGGTCAATAGACAATAGACAATAGACAGTAGGTGCAGGAGTAGGCCATTGAGCCCTTCAAGGCAACACCACCATTCACTGTGATCGAGGCTGATCATCCACAATCAATACCCCATTCCTGCCTTCTCCCCATTATCCCTTGACTCCGCTATCTTTAAGAGCTCTATCTAACTCTCTCTTGAAAGCATCCAGAGAATTGGCCTCCACTGCCTTCTGAGGCAGAGAATTCCACAGATTCACAACTCTCTGAGTGAAAAAGTTCTTCCCCATCTCCGTTCTAAATGGCCTACCCCTTATTCTTAAACTGTGGCCCCTGGTTCTGGACTCCCCCCAACATCGGGAACACGTTTCCTGCCTCTAGCTTGTCCAATCACTAAATAATCTTATATGTTTCAATAAGATCCCCTCTCACCCTTCTAAATTCCAGTGTATACAAGCCTAGTCGCTCCAGTCTTTCAACATACGATAGTCCCGCCATTCCGGGAATTAACCTCGTGAACGTACGGTACACTCCCTCAATAGCAAGAATGTTCTTCCTCAAATTTGGAGATCAAAATTGCACACAATACTCCAGGTGTGGTCTCACTCGGGCCCTGTACAACTGCAGAAGGTCCTCTTTGCTCCTATACTCAACTCCTCTTGTTATGAAGGCCAACATGCCATTAGCTTTCTTCACTGCCTGCTTCACCTGCATGCTTACTTTCAGTGACTTTGGTCTGGTCCTTTGGCCCAACTTTCCCACACCAACCAACATGTTCCATCTAGACTAGTCCCAACAGATTGCATTTGGTCCATATCCCTCTAAACCTGTCCTATCCATGTACCTGTCTAAATGTTTCTTAAACGTTGCAATAGTACCTGCCTCAACTACCTCCTCCGGCAGCTCGTTCCATACACCCACCACCCTTTGTGTGAAAAAGTTACCCCTTGGTTTCCTATTAAATTTTTTCCCCTACACCTTAAACCTATGTCCTTTGGGCTGTGTTGCTATGTATTTCATGCATTGGAAGGCAATAGAATTTAAAGTGTTCCCTAA
Source organism: Rhinoraja longicauda (assembly GCF_053455715.1). Lineage (NCBI taxonomy): Eukaryota > Metazoa > Chordata > Chondrichthyes > Rajiformes > Arhynchobatidae > Rhinoraja > Rhinoraja longicauda. The sequence continues at coordinate 45,752,592 of NC_135964.1, read as the reverse complement.
AAATTGATTGAGCAGTGCAACGAAAAAAAAAAGATATTTAGTACAGTATATGTTGGCTCACAAATATGAATTACGGAGTTTTAACTGATAAGTCTTAGTCACAAAGATGAAAAAGAATGGGATTTTAATGTAACATTCTCATTTTGTTTAGTAATGAGTAAAGATAGACACTGTAAAAACATGGTTGGTAGTGATTCAGCATGCATTATCCCCAGGGCCATAGCTGCTATGAACCGGTCCTGCTGAGCCGGATGGCCACAACGCATAGATCAACTTGCACTTTACCCTGTCCAAAACTGTTACAACTGTTCGTTTCGTTGGGTTGCTGCTGTCTAAATTACCTAAATTAGTGCATCGTATGGGAGGCGCATTCCCAATCTCGTTGTACCCCTGGGTACAATGACAATAAAGATATATTGTATTGTATTGTATTGTATTGTATTAGTTCCATTCCTGTTTGGTTCGTGGGAAAGTTTGACAGGCAATGACTAAGTATCATAGATTTAAATCACAGACCATTCACCAAGTCAAAATGGAAAGCCCACAACGACATAAATTTCTGCCGCACCTCACTTGAACGGGAATCAGGGGCTTTGCAAAGGATATCTCAACTAACTGTTGTGTGCAGCAGTCCTGCACACTACACGCACATTCATGAGTTAAAATCCAGTCTTTGCTGGATTTGTATCCATGCTTTACCAGACTGGAAACTACGGGACACAGTAATAATTCTATGATGTCTTTTGTTGACATAACCTTCTTCCAAGTGAATAATGGGTAGAAAAATGCCACTCAAACAATTTCTCTCATATTATCACCAACTGTTTTTTCTATACAGATTTTTAATTCTTTCCTCTGGAAATAAATTATACATTGTTATTGTTAAATTAAATGAACTGCATAACATAGACGTTAATTAATTTGCTCTCAGATAGACCTAGATGACTTCATATTGGAGTTATAATTCCAGAAGTCGTTGATTATGGAAGGCTGTTCTTCATATTTCCCTTTGATGTTGACAGTTCAGAGTTGAATTGTGTGGACTGTCTCCTGATTTTTACAATAAACATCTGGCAAAGATTCTGTAACTAATCTGAAAATTGATTTCAAAGATACAGAAAGTGAAGTTACAACATAACCACAAACAGGTCACTCACAGAGCATTGCAATATTCCGTCGAATTGCTGCCTGTAAGGATTGTTGAAACATGGCACATTTGGGCTTTTAATTTCAAGCTTTTGTGTACTTTGTGTGTTGTGACTGTCGAGAGACCAATTTCCCTCTGGAGATGAATAAAGTTTAATCGTATCGTATCATATCAAAGGGGAGTTGGCCAGGCCCCGGAAGGCATATGCAAAACACTAAGTGCTGGAGGAATTCAATGGGTCAGGCAGCATCTGGGGAGGGAATAGATTGGCAACGTTTCAGATTGGGTGATACTAATGGGGAACAAGGCCGAATAGATGTGTAGGAAGGAACTGCAGATGCTGGTTTAAAATTGAAGATAGACACAAAAAGCTGGAGTAAGTCAACGGGCCAGGCAGCATCTCTGGAGAAAAGGAATAGGTGACGTTTCAGGTCGAGACCCTTCTTCAGACTGCGAGTCAGGGAAAAGGGAAACGAGAGGTGATGTAGAGAGATATAGAACAAATGAATGAAAGATCTGCAAAAATGTAACAATGATAAAGGAAACAGGCCATTGTTAGCTGTGGCCTAGGTGAGAATGAGCACAGACAATGAGACTCAACAAGACGTCTTTGAAGCTGGTACAACTTGGGTGGGGGAGGGATGGAGAGAAGGAATGCAAACACTCCTCCCACACTCCAAAAATGTCCATGTTTGTAGGTTGATTAGCTTGGGTTTGTCTACGTGTAAATTGTCTCTAGTGTGTGTAGGCTTGTGTTAATGTGCAGGGATCGCTGGTCGGTATGGACTCGGTGGGCCGGAGGGCCTTTTTCCGCGCTGTCTCTAAACTAAACTAAACGATAACAAATGGCGATGGGTGCCGGAGGAATAACATAGTGCTTTTGTGGCTAGTCATTTGTTCTTTCATGCCGCAGTGTCTAAAATTCCTTCTAAAAATAAAATTCTAGCTGACATGCAATTGTAGAGGTGTTTTTTGAAGCAGTTGGATAATACTGAATAGTCTCATTGTTACATGTATTGAAGTCCAGAATGAGTTGGAGCCAATAGTTGGAGAAAGGTCCAATGTCATGTTTTTTTGAACAGGGGATTGGAAAGTTTGGGGTTTATGTAGAAATAAAAGACACATTTGTTACAGAGTTCTTACATAGCTTCAATTTTAAAATTTTAAAGAGAGAAAATAAAAAAATAAAGAAGAAAGGAAAAAAACAAAAAAAAACAAAAAAAACTATAAACTATTGGGAAGAGAGAATAAGAGGATTAAAAAAAAGATATAACTATAAAAATTAAAGGGAGTAGATCCGGGAGACAATAACCACAGTTGTACATCCAACCCCTAACTCAAGTTTCAACTTTTAATTTTAAATTTTTATTTTAGTCCTGTGCCAAACCCATTTACTTTTCTAAAAATTCAATAAATGGAGACCATATTTTAAAAAATAACTCAGGTTTGTCAATTAAGGCAAATCTTATTTTTTCCAAATGCAGGGTCTCTGTCATTTCCGTAGTCCCTGAATTTAATTTGATTGAGACTTTCTTTAATGGAGTCACTCGGGTGGGGGTGGGGTTAAATGGATATAGAAAGCTGCTGATTTTATCCAGCTCATGGAGCTACATTATTACGGCACCCTCTAAGAGAGGATGGTTGTGGTTAGTCTTTATTACAGTTTACAGTTACAGTTTAGTTTATTGTCACGAATACCAAGGTACAGTGAAAAGCTTTATTGTTGCGTGCTATCCAGTCAGCAGAAAGACAATATAAGATTATAATCGAGCTATTTACAGTGTATAGATAGAAACATGATAAGGGAATAACGTTTAGTGCAAGGTAAAGCCAGCAAAGTCCGATCAAGTCAGGTGCATGTACATGTTTGCTCAGCAGAATAGGCAACTACATTTAAGGAAATGTCCCCATTTTTTCTGTACCTTTTCTAAAAAGGCTGTTATCTTCTGGGGTATACCAAGCTTGATTTCCGATATTTTACCCGAATGCTGATTCTTCAAGAGTGGTTGTTTCACCAGAATCATTGATTATGGAAGGAATGTCCACTGGTACTTTATTGTCAAATATACCTCAAATATACCTCAGTACAGGCGGCACGGTGGCGCAGCGGTAGAGTTGCTGCCTTACAGCGAATGCAGCGCCGGAGACTCAGGTTCGATCCTGACTACGGGTGCTGTACTGTAAGGAGTTTGTACGTTCTCCCCGTGACCTGCGTGGGTTTTCTCCGAGATCTTCGGTTTCCTCCCACACTCCAAAGACGTACAGGTTTGTAGGTTAATCGACTGGGTAAATGTAAAAAATTGTCCCTAGTGTGTGTAGGATAGTGTTAATGTGCGGGGATCGCTGGGTGGTGCGGACTTGGTGGGCCGAAAATGCCTGTTTCCGCGCTGTATCTGAAATATGAAAAATAATATGAATAATAAATAAATACAGTGAAATTCTTCATTAACAATTAGCACGGAGACAATAAGATTCAAAGTGCATGAAAATAAAAATCATTAAAATGCCAATGGAATTGTAGGTTTATATAAACATAGCACAAAAAGTAAGGAAATTTGTGTTTGGTAGATTATTTCTTTGTTGTAACAATGCTTCTTGGCAATAAAACTTATACCGTTGGGAAGCCTGTTTATTTCCCTTTAAAATGGTGCCACATTTGTAAGGAACATGCATTTGTGGGATGAGCAGCAGATCTTCTCTGCCAATGCCAAACAGCTTATTCTGCCATTGACTCTTGTTCGGTGTTGTTTGGTGGATTGGATGATTGAAGTCTGAAGAAACAAGACATATTGGCAATTTAACAATTTATTCATTTAATAAACAGGAGCCACAGTAGCGTGTGGAAGAACCATACACAGCCATAACAGCCTGGCACCTCCTCCTCATGCTGGTCACCAGCCTGGTCACACACTGTTGTGGGATGGCATCCCATTCTTGTCAGCACCTGGGGGTACCAGAAGCTCAAAACAAGAGTCAATAGCAACAGCAGAATAAGCTGTTTGGCATTGGCAGAGAAGATTTGGCAAATTTTTCATGGGCGCAACCCATATACTCAGCTCTGCTGCTCATCCCACAAATGCATGTTCCTTACAAATGTGGCACCATTTAAAAGGGAAATAAACAGGCTTTCCAACGGTATAAGATTTATTGCCAAGAAGCATTGTTACAACAAAGAAATAATCTACCAAACACAAATTTCCTTACTTTTTGTGCTATGTTTATATATAAGGTATGAAGCACAAGAGTATATAATAATTAACTATTTATACAATTTGATATATGCACAAAAACAAGCTATTTGCACCACAGATAACTCGATGGTTTAGTTTAGTTTAGAGATAGAGCGTGGAAACAGGCCCCTTGCCGAACAGCGATCACCCGCACACTGGTTCTATCCTACACACTGGGAACTATTTTTACAGAAGCCAATTAACCTGCAAACCTGCACATCTTTGGAATGTGGGGGGAAACCGGAGCACCCGGTGGTCACAGGGAGAACGTACAAACTCCGTGCAGACAGCACCCATAGTTAGGATCGAACCCGGGTCTTTGGAGCTGTAAGGCAGCAACTCTACCGCTGCACCACTGTGCCTCTGATGGCTTCAACCATTTGCCTCAGGGTCCAGAATACAATAAAGAGAAAAGGTAGGCGTAGCACAAATAGAATGTAACTACTGACGGGTGCTGGTCGACTAACGATGCTTCGACTTACGATATTTCGACTTTACAATGGTGCAAAGGGCGATGGCAGCGACCTGCAGCTTGCTTGCGGCCACGTGACCAGGTGTATTAAATGCATTTCGACATACAACATTTTTGGTTTGCGATGGGTTTATCGGAACAGAACCCCATTGTAAGTTGAGGAGCACCTGTATTTCATAGTTCACTATTGGGACTAGAAACCTCTGCTAATGCCCTTCAGGAAAGGAACCCATTGCCCTTACATGGCTTGGCCTATATGCGACTCCAGTTCCACACCAAAGTGGCTGACTTTGATGTGGCCGAACAAACTATTCAGTTGGCTCAAATACTGGGGGCGCGGGATTGCCGGTAATGTCAATATCCTGAGAATAATAATAATAATAATAATAATAAACATTTATTTTTTATAGCACTTTTCCAAATGCTCAAAGACGCTTTACAAAACAGTCATGACATAAAAACAAACAAACGAACTGTCCTGACGGAGAAGCGGCGAACAAATAGGGCCAGCGTCCTCTCACGTCAGGGTCCGGCAGTAGACAATAAAGAACACAAGACACACAATTACAATTTTAACACAAACAGCCATCACAGTGATTGCTCCAGGCACACCCTCACTGTGATGGAAGGCAAAGAAAAGTCTTATCTCCTCCTCATTCTTCTCCCGTGGTGCCACGAGGCGATCGAGGCTCCCGACTTTTGAAGCCCCCAACGGGCGATGGAAAGACCCAGGGCAGAGCCGAGCAGGCCGATGAAGGTCCTGAGACCCCCACCGGGTGATGGAAAGTGCCGCGGCCAGGCCACGCAGGGCGATGAGGGGCCTGCGAGCGGGTCAATCAAACCTCGCGCTTCGGGGCGGTCGAAGCTGCTACGGCTGGAGCTCCCGAAAGCCGGTCGCCAGCCAGGGACCTGCGAACTCCCGATGTTGCGGTCTGCAGGGCCCACGGCCGAAGCCTCCGAGATGGTAAGTCCAGGCCCTGCGACCGGAGTCTTCAAGGTCGATCCCAGCTGGAGGCCACCGACTCCACGGTGTTAGGCCGTAGCACGAACGGAGACACGACACGGTAAAGGTCGCATCTCCGTTGAGGAGGAGATTGGAAAAAAAGGTTTCCCCCACCCCCCCACCACCCCCCACAAATACAGAGTTAAAAATAGATCAAAAGATACATTTAAACGGTAACAATAGACAAAAAACAAAAAAAAGACAGAGAGACTGCTGGTGAGCCGCAGCTGCAGAACACAGCCACGCCCTCTGTACCTCAGCGGGACAGGCAGCATTTCTTCTCCAGACTTCTCGACCCGAAACGTCACCCATTCCTTCTCTCCAGAGATGCTGCCTGTCCCGCTGAGTTACTCCAGCATTTTGTGTCTACCTCCGATTTAAACCAGCATCTGCAGTTCTTTCCTACACATGTTCTAAGTTGGTGCTGACACCTGCCACAAGCGAACAGTGTCCTTACCCATTGCACTATTCTAACCCATTTCAACATAATGTGCTCTTTTTCCCAGCAGTTAGCTGTGGTTTGAAACGTTTGTTTTTAAAATTTCCCTTTGCTTTATGTTATCCAGATCACCCCATACTCTCCTGGTTAAAGATCTCATCTGAGAATATTTGTGCCCGTCATTGCAAACTGAGCATTTCTTGCCAGTCTAATTGCTTTAGTTCAGCATCACACATGAAAAGAAACTGCCACATTGCCTGGATGTTGAGACGTGGAGAAATTATAGTGTGTGGTCAAACTTAAAACAGCTGCTTCTGTGCACTGTTAACATAAAGAGAGCTGCAGCTTATATTTATAGCATGTCTGGCCGTTGTGAAGACAGGCGGCCATGTGCTTGAGTTAAGGGACAGCCCTAGCCAATTGCAGTTTTTGCCAAAATAAACCACAAAGTGATCTATTTTTAATTGCGGCCAGTACCAAAGCTGATTAGAGATTTACAATGTGTCACTTGTTTATGGTGATGAACTAATGTGTGATTGAGATCCCTAGCTGCACAAAATTTCATTCCTTGATAATAATTAAAAAAACATATCTACTTCTGCCTTGCTGGCTTCTCTCTGGATTCATTATCGAATCGCCCATCTTGCTATCTGCAAAACCGAAACGAAGAAAATAGATTAGAAAAAGGTGCGATTGTTTGAGGAGGTGGGAAGAGAATGTCATTTGTTCCCAAAGTTGATGGTGATAATTCAGCGGAATGGATTTTGGACAGGGCTGGAATTTAAGAGGAAGAGTTAATCATCTGTGTTTGATTATCATCCAATGGGCCACAGTGGGGAGAATGCCCCAGATGTCGTTTAAAACATTCACAGACGGCTGTGGAGGCCAAGTCAATGGATATTTTTTGAGGCAGAGATTGACACATTCTTGATTAGTAAGGGTGTCGGGGGTTATGGGGAGAAGGCAGGAAAATTGGTTTGAGGGGGAAAGATAGGTCAGTCATGATTGAATGGTGGAGGCTGGTGGTGAGAATTTTTAGGCCCCTGTGTCTTCGAGAGAGTTGTGAATCTGTGCAATTCTCTGCCACAGAAGGAAGGAGGCCAATTCACTGGATGTTTTCAAGAGAGAGTTAGATATAGCTCTTAGGCTAACGGAATCAAGGGATATGGGGAGAAAGCAGGAACGGTACTGATTTTGGATGATTTTGTACTGATTTTGGATGGTCAGCCATGATCATATTGAACGGTGGTGCTGGCTTGAAGGGCCAAATGGCCTACTCCTGCACCTATTTTCTATGTTTCTTTTTGCTCGCCTTTCATGGGTCTCAGAATGACAAGTCAAGAAGGTAAAACCAGGGCTCAGCTCTCCTCATTTTATGGGGAAATGACTTTTTGATTTCAGTCTAGTTTTGTTTATAGATACAACGCGTAAACAGGCCCTATGGCCCACCGAGTCCGTGCCGACCCGTGAACCCCGCACACTAACACGAGGACGCACACGAGTGAAACATTTACAGTGATACCAAGGCAATTAGCCTACAAACCTATGTACCTTTGGACTGTGGGAGAAAACTGGAGATCCCGGAGAAAACGCGCGCAGGTCATGGGGAGGACGTACAAACTCCATATGGACAGCACCCATGGTCAGGATTGAACCCGGGTCTCTGGCGCTGTCAGGCATCAACTCTACCGCTGGTCCAAGTGCTGCCCCTGATTGGGATAGACAATTCCAAAATTCTCTTTCAAAATGCTGCGGTGATGTACCAACTCCTGTACATTATAAGAGAAGCGTTTAAAATATGGGCAGAATCAGTTTACAATACAATGTACAATTGGCTTAGGATAGTGCATTGATAAAGTTAATGGACTAGGAGCCAGAATTCTGGACCATTGTTTCCAGAGGTCAGGACGACCATGGTATTTGGGGAATTTAGATGCAACTAATTAAATAAATCTGGGTTGTTTTTAAAGCTAGTTTTACTAACAGTAGGCATGAAATTATCCGAGAATTGTAAAATCCCATCTGGTTCACTGTTCCTCTTCAGAAAAAAAGATTTTCCCATCCTTAGATAGACACAAGATGCTGGAGTAACTCAGCGGGACAGGCAGCATCTCTGGAGAGAAGGAATGGGTGACGTTTTGGGGTCGAGACCCTTCTTCAAACTTAGACTTTGTGCCTATCTTCGCTTTAAAGGACATGGACATCTGCAGTTCCTTCCTACACATTTTCCCATCCTTACCTGTCCTGGCATATATATGAATCCAAACTCCAATGTGGATGACTGCTAGCTGTCTCCACAGTTGGCAAATAGCAAAGGGCAATAAATGTCATCATTGCCAGTGATGCTCGCATCCCACGAACATATAAATAATTTTTAGTTAAATTGTATCTGGGCGGCACAGTGGCAGAGTGGTAGAGTTGCTGCCTTACAGCGGCAGAAACCCAGGTTCAATTCTGACCTTGGGTGCCGTCTGTGCGGATCTTCTACGTTCTCCCTCTGACCGTGTGGGTTTTCTCCGGGGGCTCTGAACACGCCTTAGTGTTGTCAACATCCATTCAATCTTGTCAAGTTAAAGCCGAACAACACACCTATAAACATTCATTGTAAAGTTCACAAAGATTTCAGAAAGCTATTCACTCACGATATATTTATCTTATCTCCTTAATGGTTTAATCTCTTTCCTGTAAAAGCGTCCCAACCCGTCACCTGTCCATGTCCTGTAGAGATGCTGCCTGACCCGCTGAGTTACTCCAGCACTTTGTGTCTGTTTTAACAGTCACAGTGTAACTCTCCAATGCCACTATCTGCAATCGGTCAAACTTACGTCATCTGATTGGAGATAGACACAAAATGGTGGAGTAACTCAGCGGGTCAGACAGTGTCTCGATCCGAAACGTCACCCATTCCCTTTACCCAGAGATGCTCCCGGACCCGCTGAGTTACTCCAGCATTTTGTGTCTATCTTTGGTGTAAAGCAGCATCTGCAGTTCTTTCTTGCACATTTTCTGATACGACACATCTTTCGGAGATGATGGGCGTCATCCCTTCAATGCTAAAATGCAAGCATCGACTCGATTTTTAGCGAGACTTTAACCGTAAACATTCTGACATGTGTGTGGTAGGTGTTCCTGAACAAAAAAAAACTGCAGGTGCTGGTTTAAATCGAAGGTAGACACACAATGCTGGAGTAACTCAGCGGGCCAGGCAGCATCTCGGGAGAGAAGGAATGGGTGGAGTTTCGGGTCGAGACGCTACTTCAGACTGAAGAAGGGTCTCGACCCGAAACGTCACCCATTCCTTCTCTCCCGAGATGCTGCCTGACCCGCTGAGTTACTCCAGCATTGTGAGTCTACCTCTGGTACTGGGTGTCATTCTCATTCACTGTTAATCACTTGGACATGGAGCATCAAGTAAATTCGACCTTCATCTGTGGCACTCAGTCTTCAAATGAACTGTAGGCATGGTACCAACAATCCCAAATCGTCCAGTCCAGTTTATTGTCATATACCCAAGTGGAGTGAGGCACAGAAACAATGAATAAAACTTTCTTGCAGCAACTTCGCTGGCACATGGACTCGGCCGAATGCACAAAAACATTCATAAATTATACATAACTTGCACATAAAATGGTAAATAGTAAATAACTGAGGGCCAATAACCATCCTGGGGATTCACCACTAGTTAAACAAGTTATATCCCTCTAGCCTGAAAAGAATGCAGTTATCCTAACTGGAGTCACAGAGTGATACAGCATGGAAACAGGCCCAACTTGCCCACATCGGCCAATGTGTCCCAGCTACACTAGTCCCACTTGCCTGTGTTTGGTCCATAACCCTCCAAACCTGTCCTATCCATGTAACTATCTAACTGTTACTTAAAGATTGGGATCGTCCCTGCCTCAACTACCTCCTCTGGCAGCTTGTTCCATACACCCACCACCTTTTGTGTGAAAAAGTTACCCCTCAGATTACTATTAAATATTTTCCCCTTCACCTTAAAGCTATGTCCTCTGGCCCTCGAATCACCTATTCTGGGCAAGAGACTCTGTGCATCTACCCGATGTATTCCTCTCATGATTTCATACACTTGATTTACTCTGCAAAAGTCAGTTTTCAATAAATGCAGCAATGCCTGCTGTTATTATCTACGCTTAACTGTCTATGAGAAGCTGACAGCGAGCTGCTCTCTTGATCTGCTGCAGTTCTTCCACAGCTTCCACACGCAGGAGTAGTGATATATTTCCAAGTAAAAATGATTGGAAATGAATTTGCAAGCAGTGTTCTTGACCCAGGTTGATGGAGGCTGTGAGTTTGGTAAATGTGGTCAAAGTAATGCTGATGAACCGTGGATTTACTTATACCTCACGCTGCCCCGGCAAGGCCAGCAGCACAATCAAGGACGAGTCGCACCCTGGCCACTCCCTCTTCTCCCCTCCCCCATCAGGCAAAAGGTATAGAAGTGTGAAAACACACACCTCCAGATTCAGAGACAGTTACTTCCCAGCTGTTATCAGGCAACTAAATCATCCCACCACAACCAGAGAGCAGTGCTGAACGACTATCTTTCAGTGACCCTCGGACTCTCCTGGCTTTACCTTGCATTAAACGTTGTTCCCTTATCATGTATCTGTGCAATTTAAATGGCTCGATTGCAATCATGTATTGTCTTTCCTGCTGACTGGGTAGCACACAGCAAAAACTTTTCAATTACCTCGGTACACGTGACAATAAACTAAACTGACTGGGTGTTGTGTAATGCACATGTGTGTGGATAGTGAAGGGAATGAAGGTTTAGATTTCCACTATCTGATACCTTCCTCTCTCTCTGTTACCGTTGTTGCATCACCACCTTGTGTTGCATCACCTCTTGGTTTCCTTTGTCATTTGATGCCATTTCCTTCGTTCTCGCTGCATTCACACAAGCATTCCTCCGGTAATTGTTTACTTGCCTTTTTAATTCCCAAGTCAGTGCTGTTAGTTTAGTTTAGTTTAGTTTAGGGATACGGCGCGGAAGTAGGTCCTTCAGCCCACTGAAGTCTGCGCCGACCAGCGGCCCCCGTACATTAACTCTATCCCACGCACACCAGGGGCAATTTACAATTTTACCCAAGCCAATTAACCGACAAACCTGTACGTCTTTGGAGTGTGGGAGGAAACCGGAGCACCCGGAGAAAACCCACGCAGTCACGGGGAGAACGTACAATCACCATACAGACTGCACCCATGGTCAGGATCGAACCCGGGTCTCTGGCACGGTAAGGCAGTGACTCTAAATTTTTAGATTTAGATTTAGAGAAAAGCGGACAGCGCGGAAACAGGCCCTTCGGCCCACCGAGTCTGTGCCGCCCAGCGATCCCCGCACATTAACACTATCCTACACACACCGGGGACAATTTTTACATTTACCCAGTCAATTAACCTACATACCTGTATGTCTTTGGAGTGTGGGAGGAAACCGAAGATCTCGGAGAAAACCCACGCAGGTCACGGGGAGAACGTACAAACTCCGTACAGACGGTGCCCGTAGTCAGAATCGAACCTGAGTCTCCGGCGCTGCATTCGCTGTAAGGCAGCAACTCTACCGCTGCGCCACTGTGCCGCCTTGTTGCATTGTTGGAGCAAAACCTCACAATCAAGGTTCTTTATTATTTACTATTTTGCTTTATTATCCAGAGAGGGTTCCCTGTATCCGTTGTCAAACAATGAAGTTGGTTAGAGATACAAACTGCAGATGCTAGAATCGTGAGCAAAACACAGCGCGGGAGGAATTCAGTGAGTCAGGCCTCATCTGTGAAGGTAGTAGACAGGCTAAAGTTTTGGGACAGTCTAGAAAAGGCTCCCAACCCTTAGCGTTGGCTGCCCATTCTCTCCAGAGATACTGAATTCCACCAAGACAATTAAAAGACTGGCTTCCAAGCGATCACAATGTTTTTAAATTCCTCGAATAACTTTGGTTGGGGTTGAACACAGGGAGTTATATCTTGGACGGATTCCAGCATTTCTAGTGCCACTGGAGCTTCACTCTTTCAGGAAAGCAGTTTTCCACCGAGCCTTTGACTCGAGTCTTGCAGCATGGAGGGGGCTCTGTGGTGCCTCCCTTTGCGGAAGGAATTTCAGGTGCATGAAAATGCAAGTGAGGAGGGCCGTCAAGAACGAAGGGGGGACCTGGCGAGGGGCCGCCAAGATTGAACGGGGTCAGGGCGGAGGGCCATCAAGAATGATGGGGGGACCCACTGAGAACAAAGGGGGGGGGGACTCGGCAGTGGGGTGGCGAGATTGAAGGGGGTGCCGCTGAGAGCAGAAGATATGTCTGTTCGACGACTCTTGAGTACTGCTGTCTGATTTTACCGGGTTGTATGCAAAACAAAGCGTTTCACTGTACAAAGACACACGAGACAATAATGTACCATTGATCATTGAATTTGGTTAGGAAAAGGGGACGTACAACGAGATCTGGGTGTCCTAGTGCATCAGTCACTGAAAGGAAGCATGCAGGTACAGCAGGAAGTGAAGAAAGCCAATGGAATGTTGGCCTTCATAACAAGAGGAGTTGAGTATAGGAGCAAAGAGGTCCTTCTGCAGTTGTACAGGGCGTTAGTGAGATCGCACCTGGAGTACTGTGTGCAGTTTTGGTCTCAAAATTTGAGGAAGGATATTCTTGCTATTGAGGGCGTGCAGCGTAGGTTTACTAGGTTAATTCCCGGAATGGCGGGACTGTCATATGTTGAAAGACTGGAGCGACTAGGCTTGTATACACTGGAATTTAGAAGGATGAGATGAGATCTTATCGAACCGTATAAGATTATTAAGGGGTTGGACACATTAGAGGCAGGAAACATGTTCCCAATGTTGGGGGAGACCAGAACAAGGGGCCACAGTTTAAGAATAAGGGGTAGGCCATTTAGAACTGAGATGAGGAAAAACTTTTTCAGTCAGAGAGTTGTGAATCTGTGGAATTCTCTGCCTCAGAAGGCAGTGGAGGTCAATTCTCTGAATGCATTCAAGAGAGAGCTAGATAGAGCTCTTAAGGATAGCGAGTCAGGGGGTATGGGGAGAAGGCAGGAACGGGGTACTGATTGAGAATGATCAGCCATGATCACATTGAATGGCGGTGCTGGCTCGAAGGGCCGAATGGCCTCCTCCTGCACCTATTGTCTATTGTCTATTGTCTATTGTCTATTGAATTGAACCATTGGAAAGAAAGATGACTCTCGCTGGGCATAGTGATATATACATCTTCATCTTGACAGTAAAACCGTCGTTATAATAAAAAAGTTGAAGGAGATAAGTTTCTGTATTGTCATTCCTAATTTGAAAGTCATCCAAAGTAATTTATGTTCCTTTAAGATCTTTGGAATTGCACTTATTGTTGTAGAGCAATATGCCAACTAATTTGCACAAAGGAAAGTCTCGCGAAGCAATTTGCAACATGAAACACTAGCTCTGTTTCTCTCTCTCCTGCTGCTACTTGAAGTGGATTGTTACTTCCAAATCTTTCTGTTTTTATTTCAGATTTCCAGCAGTGTTTTTGCTCTTGGGGTCTTTAAAATCCATGAATGTGTTGGTGGTAAATGGTAGCATGAGTTCACCGTGCACAATTAACAAACGAAAGCTTCCGCTTTTAACGAAAGGTTTAATGGGGGTATTTCTTTGTGGATACAACGTTCGAAAAATCCAACAAATAAGCATTCAGCCCATTTTATGATTTCCTTGCCAGAGATCACGTAAAATCATCTGACTCTTCTCTTTCTCAAACTCGAAATAAAGTTAATTGACCAGAAACTTCAAATCTCTCTCCATGGATACAATAATGTTTGGTTTCTTGATCTTTCTTTTACTGACCCTGATGCTTCCAAGGGACTCGACCCAAAATGTCACCCATTCCTTCTCTCCAGAGATGCTGCCTGTCCCATCCGCTGAGTTACTCCAGCTTTTTGTGCCTAGCTTCTATCGAAGAGCTCCTTTCTCCTGTTATCTGATTCTTTGGCTTTTTGTACTTCAGTACTTCCAGTACTTGCAACATGTGGACCGGACTTTGGACACTTTCTCTTTGGTTTTTTCTTTTTCGTTGTAAATGGCAGCAAAACATGACGACCGTGCATTTGTGGGTAGTGCCAAAGAATTTCACTGCTTCGGAAGGAACTGCAGATGCTGGTTTAAACCGAAGATAGACACAAAATGCTGGAGTAACTCAGCGGGACAGGCAGCATCTCTGGAGAGAAGGAATGGGTGACGTTTCGGGTCGAGACCCTTCTTCAGATGCTGCCTGATTCAGTCTGAGGAATTTCACTGTGCTGTGTGTACATGACAATAAAGAACCATCGTACCATTGACCCGTTGAACCTTTGAATGTTATTTCCCTTTCTCCATGCAGTCTGTTCTCATTGTATTTCAATGTAGATTTTTGGTTCTGTTTTACTTTAGCATGCATTTTTCTTTGCTCTCAAACATAATTTTTATGGTTTATGTATGATTTTCAACGTAGAAGTCCGATCCTGTCATTCTTTTATGTACTCAGCAACAAATCAAATTACTCACACTCACCTTATACTTCTTGGTCTTTTTGCGGAGTAGCCAAACTAGGTACAAGTGAAAGGCAGCAGGTCCTTGGAACCACTGTCTTCCGTCTTGTAACTAACTGCGTGGGTTTTCTATGACTGCACCAGTTTCCTTCCACTTCCCAAAGATGTGTGGGGTTGTTGGTTAATTGGCTAGTGTACATTGTAAATTGCCCCCAGTGTGCAGGATAGTGTTAGTGTACGGGGTGATCGCTGGCCTGCATGGACTAGGTGGGCCAAAGGGCCTGTTTCCATGCTGTACTCTAAACTCTAAGGTCTAACGTAATGTGTGATTTTTAGCTGGGGCAAGGATGCCTTTCATAGATTTTGTTCATTTAACATTCATTTAACATTTAACATTAGGCTGCTCATGGAATAAAAGACACAACGTGCTGGAGCAAATCAGTGGGTCAGGCAGCATCTCTGGAAAATGTGGATAGGTGACGTTTTGGATTAGGATCCTTCTTCAGACTCATGGTGAGAAAGTCAGGAAGAATTCCTGGGAGAGGAAAGGGGAATATGTAACTCAAGGTTCATTCCAGGATTCAAAGTTAATGCCATATTTCTCAAATACAAAGAGGCAGAGAAACCCTTGAGGTTATAAGGGCTAGGAGTAGAATTCGGCCATTCGGCCCATGAAGTCCCCTTCACCATTCAATCATAGGTGTATCTATCTCTCCCTCCTAACCCCACTCTGCTGCCTTCTCCCCTTAAATTCTGACACCTGTACTGATCAAGAATCTATCTATCTCTGCCTTAATAATATCCACTGACATAGCCTCCACCAGCCTCCTGTGGCAAATAATTCCTTGACTATCACCATGAATTAGTCAACAGGAGCATACCAAACGTACAGAGGAAGTGAATGTCGCAAGGTTTCGTTATGATACGAACAAGTCACTGAAAGGATGCAGGATTCCACCGGGAATAAGAAAGCAGGGACAAAGGTTATCCTGTGGCTTGAAGCCAATTCTGGGATTAACTCATTCTACGTTCAAGTCTTGTATCTCGAGTGTGTTCTGTTCACCTCGGACACTCAGTTTCAAATTGCCAGAGGGCTGCAAAAATGACAATGAAAGCCAGTCATTTCCTGTTGTTTCTTTGGACCAAGATAGCCTGGCCTCTACCCAAGAGCAGGGGCCAGGGTTAGAGAAGCAGTTATTTTTTTATATACAACTGGAGCTCAATAACTGGTGCCTATGAAATCCACATTTCCAAAGATCACACCTGAACTGTGACTTTAAAAGGCAAACTAAATTAAAACACAACCCCATTTTGTGAGACACAAGGAACCGCAGATGCCAGTTAACAAAACAAAAAAAGACATAAAATGCTGGAGTAACTCAGTGAGTTAGGCGACATCTGTGGAGAATATGGATAGGTGAGTCTGAAGAGGGATCCTGACCTGAAACATCACTTATCCATGTTCTACAGTGACGCTGCCTGACCCACTGAGTTACTCCAGCACGCTGGGTCCCATTTTCTGAGCCAATTTCAGTACCCTCATAATCTTTCTAGGCCAAGAATCAATCACAGAAGATCGATGGCATTGTAAATTTTTTATTTGAAGATTTTTTTTCGTTGAACCTTCATGAATACTTAATACTATGATACCAAAACTAAAATAGTGTGATCATTAATGAATTCTTAAAACATTGAGTGTGATTTTTAAAATTAGTTAACAAATGCTCACAGTTTCCTAGTTTTGAGTTACAGATGCAGTAGAATATTCCATGTAGACCTTCAGAGGGCTTTTCACATTAGACTGTGAATGGAGTTTTAATATAATTGTTTTAATATAAACGAGAAATAAGAATATATTTTTGCTGGGAAGTAGAGCAAGATCCTAAAGGCATCGTGTTATTAGGCAGAGTTCCGGCAGATTCATACAAACTCACCCCGACTCATTTCTATAAAGTGCATGACACTGAGCTTTATCTAAAGAAGCAGCCCCCTAGTCTGGTTAACAACACATTACTAATATGGCAACTCTCATTAAGAATAGCCTTTTTTTAAAAAAGCAATGCCCTTTACAAAGGTGTGATAAATGAACTATCTTGGAGCTGCCACATATATAAATCCCAGGCTGTTGTTGTACTGGATATGGTGGAGTAACTGTTTTGCACATTATTTACATAGTGCTTTTCATGGGGTTTGAGTAGCGGAAGCTTTATAGCTCTTATCCAGACCCTAAAAGTGTATTCTCATTTGTCATGGCAAAACTCCACAAGTGGCAATGAAATAAACTGCGTTAGAGAAATTGTTTGAGGGATAAATATTGGCCAAGTTATATGGGGGAATTCTCCTCCTGTCCTTTGAGGTAAGTTCACGGGTTCTTTTGTATCCATCTGGGATGGCACCTAAGGAATAATGTTAGCATTAAAACAAAAATTGGAGATCTAAGAGTGAAGTATTCATAGTAAAAGTCTCTTGCTCAGAGTAGGGGAATCGAGGACCAGAGGACAGAGGTTCAAGGTGAAGGGGAAAAGATTTAATAGGAACCTGAGGGATAACTTTTTCACACAAAGGGTGGTGGGTGTATGGAACAAGCTGCCAGAGGAGGTAGTTGAGGCTGCAACTATCCCAACATTTAAGAAACAGTACATGGATAGGACAGGTTTGGAGGGATATAGACCAAGTGCAGGCAGGTGGGACTAGTGTAGCTGGAACATGTTGGCCGGTGTGGGCAAGTTGGGCTGAAGGGCCTGTTTCCACACTGTTTCACTCAATGTCTCTATGACTCTAACAGCAGAGTAATGGGGCCTTACAGCCCAATTCATCTATCTCCAACTTGATGCCTATCTACACTAATCCCATTTGCCCTCATGAGGCCCATGTATCTCCACTCCTCTCCTACCCAAGTATCTGTCCAAATGCAATTTCAACATTGCAATCGTATCCGCCACCACTACATTTTCTGGCAACTTATTTCAAATATTCACTGCCCTTTATGTGAAAAATGTACCCTTCTGATCTCCTTTAAATTCCTCACCCTCACATTAAAACTGTTCCCTTTAGTCCTAGACCCCCTCCCCCCCCCCCCCCCCCCTGCCCTGGAAAACAGGTTCTGACTGTCTATCCTTTTTATACCCATCATGGGCGCAGTCTAACCAATGCAGCATGACATCCCAACTCTAAACCTCAATGCCTTGGGCAAGCTTACTAAATGGCTTCTTCACTATCTTGTCCACATATGTTGCCACTTTCATGGGGTTATGGACTTGCATTATAATGTCTCTCTGTATGGGCGGCACGGTAGCGCAGCGGTAGAGTTGCTGCTTTACAGCGAATGCAGCGCCGGAGACTCAGGTTCGATCCTGACTACGGGTGCTGCACTGTAAGGAGTTTGTACGTTCTCCCCGTGACCTGCGTGGGTTTTCTCCGAGATCTTCGGTTTCCTCCCACACTCCAAAGACGTACAGGTATGTAGGTTAATTGGCTGGGTAAATGTAAAAATTGTCCCTAGTGGGTGTAGGATAGTGTTAATGTACGGGGATCGCTGGGCGGCACGGACTTGGAGGGCCGAAAAGGCCTGTTTCCGGCTGTATATATATGATATGATATGATGATATGTACCCCAACCTGCCATATATTATATAGGTTCTACAAGAACTTGACCTCTCAATCGCATTACTCTGCAAATGTCTGGATTAAATTCCACATTTTAGTTTTAGTTTTAGAGATACAACGTGGAAACAGGTCCTTTGGTCCACCGAGTCCACGTCAACCATGATCATCCATACGCTACTTCTATCCTGCACCCAAGGGACGATTTACAGAAGCCAATTAACCTACAAACCTGCACGTCCTTGGAACGTGGGAGGGAGCCGGAGCACCCGGAGAAAACCCACGCGGTCACGGGGAGAACATACAAACTGTACAAAGACAGCACCCGTAGTCAGGATCAAACCCAGGTCTCTGGTGCTGCAAGGCAGTAACTCTAACAGTGCGCCACCCTGAGGTACTGCACTGCTACTGCCACTACTACTTCTACTGCTCCACCACTCTGCCACCCTTATGCGGCAGCACTTTACCCAACCTTCCAGCTGTTTAATGTATAGCTACATCTTTTAACAACCTTCTTCCTTATCCATGACGTCACCAATTTTTGCGTCATGTGCAAACACACCAATCATACCCCTTACATGCTGATAAAAGTAATTCACATATATATTACAAGCAACAATGATTCCTATTTCAGTCTCAGCACTACAACATTGGTTACAGATTCCAGTCAGAAAAACACCAAAGCTCACACCATCCTATCACCCAGCCAATTCTTCATCTGGTTCACCAAAATAGCATGGATTCATAAGTTCTGACGTGACGGGAATCGAATTAGGCCATTTGGCCCATCAAGTCTACTCCACCATTCAATCACGGTTGATCTATCTCTCCTCCTAAACCCATTCTCCTGCCTTCCCCCCATAACCCCTGACACCCATATTAATCAAGAATCTATCTATCTCTGCCTTAAAAATATCCGTTGACTTGGCCTCTGATTCCTTGTGCCTTCTAGATTATACTACCTATCAGACAGATGATCCTAACTGACAGTGAGTTCAAGGTCAGAAAGAGTGCATGCACATCCATTTTGGTTCCTAAAGACACTGATTGGAATATTCTGCAAGTGAGATGACCCCAAGAAATTGGAGGAGCAAAGAGTCTTGGATGATGATTTACACAAACCACTTCAGAATTTCTACAAAAGCACGAAGATTGTTGAAATGCGCTTCATTATCTCGAGAGCGTTGGGATTCAAATGAGGAAGTGATGCTTCAAAACTTTATGTGGCCTTGTTTAAACCACATCTGGAGTATTGGGTTCAGTTTTGGCCATGTCTGGAAATTGCTGAACCTCAGGAGTTTGGTCTTTGGACAGGGTGCAATGCCAACGCACCAGAAAGAAATTGAAATTGTGAGAAGATATTTCATAAATACAAGTTATGTACAAGTTAGAGGCAGGAAACATGTCCCCAATGTTGGGGGAGTCCAGAACAAGGGGCCACAGTTTAAGAATAAGGGGTAGGCCATTTAGAACTGAGATGAGGAAAAACTTTTTCAGTCAGAGAGTTGTGAATCTGTGGAATTCTCTGCCTCAGAAGGCAGTGGAGGCCAATTCTCTGAATGCATTCAAGAGAGAGCTGGATAGAGCTCTTAAGGATTGCGGAGTCAGGGGGTATGGGGAGAAGGCAGGAACAGTGTACTGATTGAGAATGATCATCCATGATCACATTGAATGGCGGTGCTGGCTCGAAGGGCCGAATGCCCTCCTCCTGCATCTATTGTCTATTGTCTATTATATTCGTCAGAGTGTGTAAGATTGAAGGGGTGATCCAAATAAAATGGATTTGATAGAGTGGGTGCAGGGAATCTATTTTTTCACAGTGAGAGTGAGCTTATGAGATCACAAGAAAAAGTAGAGATAACCATAATAAACCCGCAGGATTGTCCCACCATTCGATAAGATCCAGAACCTCATTCACTTTTCACCCAGTTCCAATACCTTTTCGATTCCATTTAGACTTTAGAGATACAGTGCAGAAACAGGCCCATCGGCCCACCAAATCCGTGCTGACCAGTGATCACCCCATACGCTAACCTACACACACCAGGAAAATGTTACGACTTACTGTAACCTACTAACTAACCTACAAACCTACAAACCTGTCTGTCACTGGAATGTGAGAGAAACCCGGAGCACCTGGAGAAAACCCACGAGGTCACAAGGAGAATGCACAAGCAAGTAAAGAGATTAAAGAAATGTTTCTTCATCACAGTACTAAAAAGTTTAAATAAATAGCAGATTATTTCACCATTAAATCAGAATGCCTCATTTCCATACTATGGCGATTTGAAATCTGGAATGCTCTTCCCTATTCATTGGAGACCATTGAACTATCTTTAATAGGACTTTACCGGACTTCAAAGTTATATCTTGTATATGTAAACTTTGTACCCTTTATTCTTTATCTGTGAACTGCGGATGGCTCGTTTTGTATTCATGTATAATCTTGTAATGGATAGCAGGCAAACAAATGTTTTTTCACTAAACTAAACTAAACTAAACTAAACTAAACTAAACTAAACTAAACTAAACAATCATGAGTACCTCTTGAACTATTACAGCTCTTCTGCTGAAGATACTCCCAGTGGTCGATGGTTAGCTTGGGCTCGATGGGCCAAAGGGCCTGTTTCCATGCTGTATCTCTAAACTCCAAACTAAAACAGAAAATGACAGATTGCTCAGTGGGTCAGGCAGCAGCTGCCGAGAGAGAAACGGGGTTATCATTTCAAGTTCATGACCTCGCGTCAGAATCTCCGGCTTCTGGTCTCTTTTCTTTTGCTTTCTGCAAAACCCGAGGCAAATTGGAACCAGAGATTTTTTTGTGAATTCGTGATTGGTCTTAGCAGCTGTTTCCAACTGTTGTTGGAAGCCTTGTGGCAACATTTCAAATCAGGACCAACCCAAAACATTCCTGTGGCCATGAACCCAACAGGCCTCAAGATTAAATTTTGGCATCTCTGGGAAGGAAAGGGGCAGTGGCTTCTCCAAGTTGTGTGGATGTGCAGCGACACACAGGTCAGGAGCGAGGAACTATACAGATGTCAAAATATCCTGCAATTGAGAGGGAGAGAGAGAGAGAGAGAGAGAGAGAGATATAGAGTAGAGATAGAGATAGAGATAGAGAGATGTATAGAGATAGAGAGAGAGAAAGAGAGAGAGATAGAGAGAGAGAGAGAGAGAGAGAGAGAGAGAGAGAGAGAGAGAGAGAGAGAAGAGAGAGAGAGAGAGAGAGAGAGAGAGAGAGAGAGATAAGGAGAGAGAGATAAGGAGAGAGAGATAGAGATAGAGATAGAGAGAGATACAGAGATAGAGATACAGAGAGAGATAGAGATAGAGATACAGAGAGATAGAGCGAGAGAGAGAGAGAGAGAGAGAGAGATAGAGAGAGAGAGAGAGAGAGAGAGAGAGAGAGAGAGAGAGAGAGAGAGAGAGAGAGAGAGAGAGAGAGAGAGAGAGAGAGAGAGAGAGAGAGAGAGAGAGAGAGAGAGAGAGAGAGAGAGAGAGAGAGAGAGAGAGAGAGAGAGAGAGAGAGAGAGAGAGAGAGAGAGAGAGAGAGAGAGAGAGATAGAAGGAGAGCAATATGGAAAGGGAGAAGGAGCGAGATGGAGAGGGAGAGGGGAGAGGGAGGGAGGGAAGGAGGGAGGGAGGAAGGGAGGGAGGGAGGGAGGGGGAGGGAGAGAAAGAGGGAGAGAAGGATGGAGAGAAGGGGAGAGGGCGAGAGGGAGAGAGGGAGAGAAAAAAGGGAAAGAGAGAGAGAGAGAAAGCAGCAATAGAGCCAGCTGAAATCAAATAATTATCGTCAGTGCAGTAATTTGCTGTGATTTATGATCTGACCACAAATTCTAAGCCTAGTCTATCTATCCCACTATAGACTCAGTAAACTTTGGAGGCAATTTTTATGAAAACAGTAAAGGAGTTTTATGTTTTAAATTCTTAAATATCAAACTGGAGTAGCAAATATATAGGATTGTACCACGTTTCTCTTTGGATTATTCTGTACGTTACATCAACAATCCATACCCTTTCTCTCCATATCAACCAGGAGACATTTCATATCTTTGGACCTTAGAATGACAGCACAGAAACAGGCCCTTCGGACCACTGAATCTGCACTAACCAGCGATCACCCTTACTTTAACACTGTCCTACGCACTAGGGACAATTTACAATTTTACCCAAGCCAATGAACTTGCAAACCAGCACAAATTTGGAGTGTGGGAGGGAACCGGAGCACCCGGAGGAAACCACGTGGTCACGGGGAGAACGTACAAAACCCTATACGGACAGCACCCGTAGTTGTACAGGGTCCTAGTGAGACCGCACCTGGAGTACTGTGTGCAGTTTTGGTCTCCAAATTTGAGGAAAGATATTCTAGCTATTGAGAGCGTAGGTTTACTAGGTTAATTCCCGGAATGGCGGGACTGTCATATGTTGAAAGACTGGAGCGACTAGGCTTGTATACACTGGAATTTAGAAGGATGAGAGGAGATCTTATCGAAACGTATAAGATTATTAAGAGGTTGGTCACGTTAGAGGCAGGAAACATGTTCCCAATGTTGGGGGAATCCAGAACAAGGGGCCACACTTTAAGAATAAGGGGTAGGCCATTTAGAACTGAGATGAGGAGAAACTTTTTCAGTCAGAGTTGTGAATCTGTGGAATTCTCTGCCTCAGAAGGCAGTGGAGGCCAATTCTCTGAATGCATTCAAGAGAGAGCTAGATAGAGCTCTTAAGGATAGCGGAGTCAGGGGGTATGGGGAGAAGGCAGGAACGGGGTATTATTGAGAATGATCACATTGAATGGCGGTACTGGCTCAAAGGGCCGAATGGCCTCCTCCTGCACCTATTGTCTATTGTCTATTGTCACCCGTGGTCAGGATCGAACCGGGGTCTTTGGCGCTGTAAGGCTGCAACTCTACTGCTGCGCCACTGTTGACAATAGCAGGCACACTGTGAGCCAGGCCATATTCTGCCCTGCGATCAAGCTTCATTCGTACGAAAACAAATCAAATTCTTTTTGGTGAGTTGTTATTCTGCTCTCTGACTTTCCAGCTCTCCCTTGGCACACGATGACAAGCGAGCATATTTTAACTATCCTCTTCCTCTGGGCATTCTGCGGCACCATTCAGCTGTGGCCCTGCAGCGGTCCAAAGTTTCAACCAGGCAGTCGTGTTTATAAGTCGGCTGTTAGGAAATGTCCAAAGTACACACCAAAGGACCAAACAACTGTAGTTTTTTTTTTTTTAAAGACGACAGTTTTTGTTTCATTGCACTGGTAGTGAAGGCAAACGTCAGAAGGGAAGGTCTTTCCACCTTCCTATTCTCCTCCCTTTCATTTACATGTGCCAGCTCCACACGACTGCTGCGCGTTCTAAAATGAACGAAAACGTTGTAACATCCTGATGTTCGAGGCATGTGTGTGATCTTGATTGAAGTTATGTTTAGCCATCTTAAGCCAGTGTGCCCGTGACTTAAGCAGTGTGACTCTTTTTTAAGAGAAATACAGGGCCATTGAACTATGAATCACTAATTAGACCGAATCTTAAGAATTTACAACCTTACATTACAGCCATGGCTGGGAGAAGTAAAAAAATGCGTTTTGAGCCATTGATAAGTGGCACCCATTTCATCTATTGTAGAAGGAGTTTTCGATTTGATATCTGGCTGCATGATACATGTGTTGTCGGATCTACATATCCTTATTTGCTGTAGGATCAGTCTATCATTTGAAGAGATATATGCTCTGGGCCTGTACTCACAGGAGTTTAGAAGAATAAGGAGGGACCTCATTGAGGCTTACCAAATAGCGAAAGGCCTGGATCGAGTAGGATGCGGGAGGATGTTTACAGTGGTGGGAGAGTCTAGGTAAAGCCTCAGAATAAAAGGCCGTACCCTCGGAATGGAGATGAGGAGGAATTTCTTTAGCCAGAGGGTGGTGAATCTGTGGAATTCATTGCCACAGACCACTGTGGAGGCCAAGTCATTGGGTATTTTTTGAGGCCGAGGTTGACAGGTTCTCGATTGATATGGGTGTCCAGGGTTACGGGGAGAAGGCAAGAGAATGGGGTTTAGAGGGAAAGATGGACCAGCTATGACTGAATGGCGGAGTAGACTTGATGGGCCGAGTGGCCTAATTCTGCTCCTCGAACTTATGAACATGTAATAGCTGGTGCCACTTTTCAACTTGAGTTTGCTTTGTTTATCTAAATTCCTATCAGATAAATATATATAAATCCTCTTTAAAATGATGAGAGGCAGACAGTTAAGGTAGACAGTTAGAACCTTTTTCCGAAGGTGTAAATGTCCAACACTAGAGGGCGTGGCTATAAGGTGAGAGGGGGAAAGATTAATGGAAATGCACAAAGCAAGTTTTTTTTAACACAGAGCGTGGTGGGTGCCGGCAACCCATTGCCAGGGGTGGTGGTGGAGGTAGATATGATAGTAACGTTTACGATGCTCTTAGATAGGCAAATAGAAGTGCAAGGAATAGAAGGGTATCATGTACAGGCAGATATCAGTTTAATTTAGCAAGGTGTTCACAACCATTGTGGGCCGAAAGGCAAGTTCCTTTGCTGTGCTGTTCCGTGTTCTATGTTTTATAAAATAAAAAACGTTATTGATTTTGCTACATTCTGTCCTGTGATGTGTTTGCTGATGTCTGCTCCATGTGTAAATGCTGGATAGCTAACCTCGTCAGGTTGGATGTAGTCTTGATATTAAGGGGTTGGACACGTTAGAGGCAGGAAACATGTTCCCAATGTTGGGGGAGTCCAGAACAAGGGGCCACAGTTTAAGAATAAGGGGTAGGCCATTTAGAACTGAGATGAGGGAAAACGTTTTCAGTCAGAAAGTTGTGAATCTGTGGAATTCTCTGCCTCAGAAGGCAGTGGAGGCCAATTCTCTGAGTGCATTCAAGAGAGAGCTGGATAGAGCTCTTAAGGGTAGCGGAGTCAGGGGGTATGGGGAGAAGGCAGGAACGGGGTACTGATTGAGAATGATCAGCCATGATCACATTGAATGGCGGTGCTGGCTCGAAGGGCCGAATGGCCTCCTCCTGCACCTATTGTCTATTGTTTATTGTCTATTGTGAGACGTCTCACATCCAAACCACCACCCAGTCAGAACCGGCTTTCCAGTCATGTTCAATATTTTTACAGCTAATTAATAAACTTTTTTTTTAAAAGGAAATTAATTTAAAACATTTTTGTTAACACCCGAAGTTATTTTTCCAGCATTACCTGCAACAAAATCCCTGGGGATTAATCTTGAATTCAAAGAAACTCCAGGACAATCTTAGACTTTTGAGTCACCTTCAGCAGTCATTGTTTCATTTTAGCAGCTGTTGCTATATACCATAGTTTACATCAATTTCTAAAGATCATTTATTTTATATTTAGTACATTCAAAACTGCTGGGGAGAGGTAACATGTTCAGCAAGGCAGTTCTCCATTTCAGGCAAAGACCAAAGAGATGAGCATTTGACAGCACTAGGCCTCGACTGGCTGGAGTTTAGAAGGTTGAGAGGGACCTCATTGAAACGTACAGAATAATGAAAGCTATAGATACAGTGGATGTGGAAAGGATGTTTCCACTGATGAGAGAGTCTGGGACCAGAGGTCATAGCCTCAGAACTGAGGTGAGGAGAAACTTCTTTAGTCATAGGGTAGTAGACAATAGACAATAGACAATAGACAATAGGTGCAGGAGGAGGCCATTCGGCCCTTCGAGCCAGCACCGCCATTCAATGTGATCATGGCTGATCATTCTCAATCAGTACCCCGTTCCTGCCTTCACCCCATACCCCCTGACTCCGCTATCCTTAAGAGCTCTATCCAGCTCTCTCTTGAATGCATTCAGAGAATTGGCCTCCACTGCCTTCTGAGGCAGAGAATTCCACAGGTTCACAACTCTCTGACTGAAAAAGTTTTTCCTCATCTCAGTTCTAAATGGCCCACCCCTTATTCTTAAACTGTGGCCCCTTGTTAATCTGTGGAACTCATTGCCACAGAGGGCTGTGGAGGCCTAGTCAGTGGATATGTTTAAGGCAAAGATAGACAAATTCTCGATTAGAACAGGTGTCAAGGGTTATGGGGAGAAGTCAGGAAAATGGGATTAGGAGGCAGACATCAGCCATGATTAAATGGCAGAGTCGGCTCGATGGGCCGAATGACCTAATTCTACTCCTACAACTTGTGAACGTGAACCAAAGCGATTATTTTTAGAAATCTCACATCCCATTCCCACTCTGATCTATCTGGCCTTGGCCACTGCCAGGGTGAGGCAAAACACAAACGAGAAGTACAACACTTCACATTCTGCCTGCGCATTTTGCAACCCAATGGTATGAGCAACAAAAATCCCAATTTCAGGTAACCTACTGCACACATGCTTCTTTCTCATTCCAATCGACCCAGGTTCTCCTATCCCCTTTTCCCACCAATCCCACCATAAGCCCCCCCACACCCCTTCGCCCAGTTTTGTTCATCTTCCTCGTTTGGTTCCATCTGTTTATCACTCACACATTTCATTTACTGGGTCTCCTATTCCATCTCCCATCTGATTCTACCTGCCCATCGCTCTTTCCTTATCTGGTTCTGTTTATCACCATCTTAACTTATCAGATTCCAA
Source organism: Rhinoraja longicauda (assembly GCF_053455715.1). NCBI lineage: Eukaryota > Metazoa > Chordata > Chondrichthyes > Rajiformes > Arhynchobatidae > Rhinoraja > Rhinoraja longicauda. The sequence goes on along the minus strand of NC_135964.1, from coordinate 45,725,548 downwards.
CATCTGCAGCCTCTTTGTGTCTCCACTTGTCACCTTCCATCCTTTAAATCTACATCCACCCTTCCCTCTCTCCACTTCACTCTCTCTCCATCAGCTCTTTCTATCTCTCGTTATCTATCTCTGCCGAACACCCACCAACAGAAGACTGTGGAGGCCAAGCCAATGGATATTTTTAAGGCGGAGATAGTTAGATTCTTGATTAGTATGGGTGTCAGGGGTTATGGGGAGAAGGCAGGAGAAGGGGGTTAGGAGGGAGAGATAGACCAGCCATGATTGAATGGGGGAGTAGACTTGATGGGCCGAATATCCTAATTCTGTTCCTATCACTTATGAACTTATGAACTGCTGTCTTCAAGCTCCACCCATATGAAGAGTCAAGAGTTAAGAGTCAAGAATCATGAGTAAAAAGTTTTAAAATGTTATATGGAACAATTACATTTTTTACTTACTGCAGCATTTAGGCCACATTAATGCAATAACACGACAAATAAATGAGTTTGAGTTTAATTGATTGTCACGTGTACTGAGGTTTTTGTTGCGTGTTAACCAGTCAGCGGAATAAACATACAACAATCAATGGTCGGAATGGACTCGGTGGGCCAGTCTTCTGTATTGTACCCTTCAATCCGTCCAAAAATTTGTTTCTGGCAAGGCCACAATAATTTCCCTATCCGAGTAAATAAATCAGCCATAAGTTATTGTGCTTCCGTGATGAATAAGGGTTTGCCAAGATTTTGACCCAGGGATTCTGAAAATGTATATTTTTTAAAAAGCTCCATCCGTGTAAATTGCTGGGGAATTTGTGGCAGATGGTATTTAAAGAATGTCTAAAAGATGACAGAAATAAAACGTATTCCTGAGTGGTCCGCTGTTCTTTTTCAATGTACTGAAAAGCACCACTGTTTTCTGCTGAGAGGTAAGATTACAAAGTCTTCAAATGTGAATGATTAGTATCAGAACTGGGGCGTCACGGTGGCACAGCGGTAGAGTTGCTGCCTTACAGCGCCATTCACCCGGGTTTGATCCTGACCATGGGTGCTGTCTTCACGGAGTTTGTAGGTTCTCCCCGTGACCTGTATGTGTTTTCTCAGAGATCTTCGGTTTCCTCCCACGCTCCAAAGATGTACAGGTTGTCCCTAGTGTGTGTAGGATAGTGTTAATGTGTGGGGATCATTGGTCGGCGCAGACTCGGTGGGCCAAAGGGCCTCTTTTCGCGCTCTATCCCGAGAACTAAAAAAAGTAAAATAAAACAACCTTTCAATGAATGAAGGTGAAAGTGGCCCAAGGCTTCTGTCTTGACCTCTGTAGGAAGCGACAATTGTATGGACACTGAGCAAGAATGGGATTGAGTTCAAGTGCACCTTGTAACTGGTTTAATGATGGTTCTTACCCAATGTGTCGCATGTGCATAAAGGGCCCTTTGGTGCGAGGAGGAGAGTGTGGAAGAATGAGCAGTTACCCCAGTAAGGTTGGGCGTATTTTACCACCCACCACTCTCCGTGTAAAATCAATTGCCCTGTACATCTCCATTAAACTTTCCACCTCTCACCTTACTGTTGGAGGATGTTAAGCCCCCAAGACCTGAGCTCTGACCTCAGCTTTGGGGCCCTTGTCAGGGCAAGTGTTGGTCCACACTTGGGCCACTTTCATTCCTGCGCCCCGACGTAATTTTGCAGAGTCAATCCCTGGCTGAAACAGGCAGGAATGATGTGAACTGATTTACGGGGACAGGGACAGAATGACAAGAGGCCACTCTTGGATATAACCCCTGTCAGTCTTATTCCGAGTTCCAGAAAGAAGTCAAACAGGACATTTATTAACCTCCTTGCCCTGTTCTGAATCGTTATGCTTATTTCTACCTAGCTTTTCTGGAAAATTTCATAAATTCATAAATTACTGGAGCAGAATCAGGTCTTTCGGCCCATCAAGTCTACTCCGCCATTCAATCATGGCTGATCTATCTCTCCCTCTCAACTCCATTCTCCTGCCTTCTCCCCATAACCCCTGGCACCCATACTAATCAACAATCTGTCAATCTCCACCTTTAAAATATCCATTCACTTGGCCTCCACAGCCTTCTGTGACAAAGAATTCCACAAATTCACCACCCTCTAATTAAAGAGATTCCTCCTCATCTCCTTGCTAAAGGTGTGTCCTTTTATTCTGAGGCTCTAGCCTCTGGTCTTTGACTCTCCCAATAGTGGAAACATCCTCTCCACATCCACTCTATCCAGGCCTTCCACTATTTGGTAAGTTTCAATGAGGTCCCTCTCAAACCAGCATGGCATTAAAAATCCCGCATCAATACAGATCACTACAGGAGCCGAACAACATTGCCAGAAATTGTCATGTCTCCAGTGGAGATCTACTATTGAGATCAAGATGTTCAAATGGAATGAGGCACTCGATCTGCATAGAGGCATGCTGCCCTGCTAATAAGTTAACAGCTTGGACATCCCATTGTGCAGGGCAGTGGGGTGGAAGGAGAAGGTGTTGGTTAAAGTTGGACCTGACTCAAAAGGATAAAAAGACCCACACAGTTACTAAAAAATGTCATGCGTCGATATGTGTTTTCAAGTTGATTCATGCTTAGCAAGCCATTTCCTTCCAGCCAACGAGTCCTTGTTTCGCTGACCAGAACTTGATCTCTGCATCTCATGTTCCCTTTGCTAAAAGTAGTCTCGTTAAATGGTTTAATGCTCCTCGGAGACCCCAAATCACTAACATTTTGTTCCGCCAAAAGAACCCCCTACACAGAGTTTTATGTAATGCATCTGTTGTTTTAGGGGGACGTGAAATACACGCTGCATAATAAAACATTCATACCCTCTAATGCTAAGTGTGAGTGTTTGGGTGTGTGTGTGTGTGCGTGTGTGTGTGTGTGTGTGTGTGTGGGCGTGTGTGGGCGTGTGTGGGTGTGTGTGTGTGTGTGTGTGTGTGTGTGGGTGTGTGTGTGTGTGTGTGTGTGTGTGTGTGTGTGTGTGAGCTTAGGAGTGGCTGTGCGTTCGAACGCATCGCCAAGCTCCCTCATTCTCCCTGCCACAGAGCACCTGCTTTCTACTCGTAAATATACCATTGATTTTCGCGCAACCTCTTTTTTGTTCTTTGTGCAGAAACTCACCAGAACACTGCAGTATAGCCAAAGCGGGCAAGATGGTCAATAGCCCGGAGAGTGTTCCTATGAGCTACAGCAACTACATGGAGGAGAAGCACGTACCACCTCCCAACATGACCACTAATGAGCGGAGAGTGATTGTACCGGCAGGTAATTATCGCGAGGGATAATTTTTAAGCATGTGGCTGTTAACTTGCCCAACAGATGGCCTCAAAAGGCCAAACACACATAGACGCACACCCCAGCATGGGTCAAGGCTTTCAAAACCAGAAAATAAAAACCTTCTCAGCGTGACAAAATTGGGTGTTTGCAAACAGAATGCAAAACAGATGGAACTTTCTGAGTAGAAACATGGAACTGCAGATGCTGGTTAATATACAGAAGGACACAAAGCGCTGGAGTAACTCAGCAGGTCAAGCAGCATCTCTGGAGAACATGGATAGGTGATGGTTCGGCTCAAGACCCATCTTCGGTCTGAAGAAGGGTCCCAACCCGAAATGCCACCCATCCATGTTCTCTGGTGATGCTGCCTGACCTGCTGAGTTACTCCAGCACTTTGCTTCATTTTGGAACTTTCTTCGGCTTTGCAGTATGGCGATGATGCTTTGGTTATTTTACTAGGCCGATATTCTAGAGGCTTTGACTAGCATTCTGAGTTCATGTCCCACTAGGGCAGTTGTGGAATTTAAATTCAGTCAATAATCCAGAATTTAAGCTAATGCACTCAATGACAACACAACTATTGGATAATTGCATAAAACTTCCTGGTTCACTAACATTTTTGAGGAGATGAAATCCTTACCTGGCCTGTCCCAAAAAAGTAATCAGATCAATCAAAGTGGTTGACTCTTAAAACACCCTCTGAAAAGGACTAGAAACCAGGGGTCACAGCTTAAGGATAAGGGGGAAGTCTTTTAGGACCAAGATGAGAAAACATTTCTTCACACAGAGAGTGGTGAGTCTGTGGAATTCTCTGCCACAGAAGGTAGTTGAGGCCAGTTCATTGGCTGTATTTAAGAGGGAGTTAGATGTGGCCCTTGTGGCTAAAGGGATCAGGGGGTATGGAGAGAAGGCAGGTACAGGTTACTGAGCTGGATGATCAGCCATGATCATATTGAATGGCGGTGCAGGCTCGAAGGGCCGAATGGCCTACTCCTGCACCTATTTTCTATGTTTCTATGAAAGCCTCTCATTTCAAGAGAAATTAGGGGTGGCCAATGTGCTAACCTTGCTCATGGAGCTGTAGCCTAGTTTATGAAGTTATTGCCTCTGAAACAAAGCAATTGGATTCTAATACCATTTCTGATATTTGAACAAACTGAAACTCCACCGTGTGTGACATTTTTTGAGGTACTGTCCTTTGAAATTATTGTTGAACCAAACCCCCCACCCTTTCGCTTAGCTGAGTACAATCAATCCCGTAGAGCTCTCCAAAGACAACCAGGGGAATTACCCTTGGTGTCCCGGACAATATTTGTCCCTCAAATTTGAAGAAATTTGAAGAAAACAAATTATCTGATCTTTATTTCACGGTTGATTATGGAACCTGGCTCTGAGAAAGACAGCTGTGGCATTTTCTACTCATTTTATTGGAGTGCCTGTCCTTTAACAATGGTTCATTGGGTGTAAAGCACTTTGGGAACAATTTAACGCAGTAAAAAGTGCCATTTCTACACAAACCTTGCTGATTTGTCTTTTTTTCCGTCAAGGCTGAAAATTACTGCTGGGGTTATTAGTAACAAAGTTAATTTCATCAGTTGTAAAGTCCTTTAATTGTGAAGTCATACTACATGCTATAAAAAAAGCTTCCAGATGGAAACTGGTAGAGTTGCTTACCTTTAATTTGTTCAGTTTTCAAGTCAATATAATGAGTGGCAGGAGATACGTATATGGACTAACATGATGTCAAGAACCCTGGAAGAAACCCATGGGAATTGAACACCTACCATCTTTTAGAAAGGAGATGAGGAGGATTTTTTTTAGTCAGAGGGTGGTGAATCTCTGGAATTCATTGCCACAGACAGCTGTGAAGGTCAAGCCATTGGGTGACTTGGACACCCAAGGTGACTTGGACACCCAAGCCATCTTAAGGTGGAGATTGACAGGTTCTTGATTAGTAAGAGTGTCAAAGGTTACAGGGAGAATGGGGTTGAGGAGGAAAGATAGATCAGCCATGATTGAATGGCGGCGTAGACTTGATGAACCAAATGGCCCGATTCTGATCCAATGACTTATGAACTGATGACGTATGTGTAGGAAGGAACTGCAGATGCTGGTTTAAACCAAAGATAGACATAAAAAGCTGGAGTAACTCAGCGGGACAGGCAGCATCTCTGGAGAGAAGGAATGGGTGACGTTTTGGGTCATCCATTCCTTCTCTTCAGAGATGCTACCTGTCCCCGCTGAGTTACTCCAGCTTTTTGTGTCTATCTTCGGTATGAACTTATGACATTGTGGAAGGCAAGGTCCTTCATTGTTTGACACTGCTAATGTTTGTGCTTTCGTTTTTATCCACCCCTCCCCCCCCCCCCCCCCCCCCCCCCCTTCCTAACCCGCTCTGCTCCCTCACATGTAGATCCCACACTGTGGTCCACAGATCATGTGAAGCAATGGCTGGAGTGGGCAATGAAGGAGTACGGCCTGATCGATGTGGATGTGCCGCTCTTTCAGAACGTGGACGGCAAGGGGCTCTGCAAAATGACCAAGGAGGATTTTCAGCGCCTCACCCCAAGCTACAATGCGGACATCCTCCTGTCACACCTGCAGTACCTCAGAGAGAGTAAGAACGTTCAGTGTCCTTCAAGGCTGTTTGGGCTCGACCTTGCCTTTGTGCAAGTCCAACTTTATTTTCTCTCACATGCTTAAACTATCACTCAAAGTAAAACCTGTCCCATCCTATACATTGCATTGCAGCAATGTGCCTGAAACATCAGCACTGTATTTAACTGCTTTACAATTTACTAGTTGTAACGTGAATCTAAAATGGGTTGCAATACAGTTATTAAGGTGTAGTTATAACACTTCAATAAGATGCTATGATATTTGAATAAAATTAATTCCCTTGAATAATTCCATTGTCCTTGCCCCATATTAGACACCTCCTCTGCTGTGGTGAAGGTTGCAACTCAGACTGGGATACTGTTCCATGCCTCCTGTTATTTAGTTGGGAGGAGGAGACGAATCATTCAGTCAGGCAGAAAATTCTGCTTTTACTTGCAAGGAACAAGCAGCACAGTAACCGACCATTCGGCCACCGGTCTATCCCAGGGTTTATGCTCTGCACGAGGCTTCTCTTGTCCTTTCTCATCACACCCCATCTGTCTGTCCATCGCCTCTCACCCCATCTGTCTGTCCATCCATCGCCTCTGTCCTCCTTGTCTACTCTACTAGCATGGCCTGAAACATATCCACGCCAGTCACCTCTGTTGTGTCACTTGGCATCTCGCTCCACCTTCATGCCACTCTCTGACCTGAATTGAACTCTATGTACATGCACGTTCTCGGTGGACTTTAGTTTAGCATATTATTGTCATGTGCACCGAGGTACAGTGAAAAGGTTTAGTTTGCGTGCCATCCAGTCGAAGAAAAGACTAAACACGATTACAATCAAGTCGTCCACAGTGTGCAGATAAATGATAAAAGGTGCGACATCTGGTGCATGATAAAGTCCGATCAAGTCCGATTAAAAATAGTTCAAAGGTCTCCAAAGTAGGAGCTGGGAGGTGAGGTGCAAACTCTCTCTTTTTGGTCTTTTCTTTCTTCTTCTCTGTAATCCAGTCATCCTCGGAGATCATGTTATTTATGTAGAGGGGCTGTGTTTCTATTGTGATGCCTAAAGCTTTGTAGTTGTGTGGATCTGCAGATAAGGAAAGGAGGTGAGGGGGCATGGGGGGTGGGGGGGGGGGAGGGGGAGGGGGAGGGGGAAGGTGGTGGTGGAGGGGGGAGGGGTGGTGCTGGGGTGGAGTTGGGGGAGGGGATTATTACCTGATTGCCAGGAAGAGCTTTCCAGCTTATTGGCAACTTTTCTTGTCATTCTTTAGGATTTTGAGGTAAGGTGGAGGCAGGAAATAGCATGACAGATGTTATAGAAATAGGAAGTGAATGATTACATTGATAGGACTGCATTATAGATCTACCAATAGCTGACATGCATTGGAGGAGTGGATGTGTAGGTGGATCGCTGCAAAAACTATAGGATAGATCTTCACTGTCTGCTGTACCTGCATGCTTCCTTTCAGTGACTGATGCACTAGGACACCCAGATCTCATTGTACGTCCCCTTTACCTAACTTGACACCATTCAGATAATAATTTGCCTTCCTATTCTTACCACCAAAGTGGATAACCTCACACTTATCCACATTAAACTGCATCTGCCATGCATCCGCCCACTCACACAACCTGTCCAAGTCACCCTGCAACCTCATAGCATCTTCCTCACAGTTCTCACTACCACCCAGCTTTGTATCATCTGCAAATTTGCTAATGGTACTCTTAATCCCTTTATCCAAGTCATTAATGTATATTGTAAATAGCTGTGGTCCCAGCACCGAGCCTTGTGGTACCCCACTAGTTACTGCCTGCCATTTTGAAAGGGACCCATTTATCCCCACTCTTTGTTTTCTGTCTGTCAACCAATTTTCTATCTATGTCAGTACCCTACCCCCAATAATATGTGCTCTAATTTTGCCCACTAATTTCCTATGTGGGACCTTGTCGAAGGCTTTCTGAAAGTCGAGGTACACCACATTCACCGGCTCTCCCCTGTCATTTTTCCTAGTTACATCCTCAAAAAATTCCAGAAGATTAGTCAAGCATGATTTCCCCTTCGTAAATCCATGCTGACTCGGAACGATCCTGTTACTGCTATCCAAATGCTCCGCAATTTCGTCTTTTATAATTGACTCCAGCATCTTCTCCACCACTGATGTCAGACTAACTAGTCTATAATTTCCCGTTTTCTCTCTCCCTCCTTTCTTAAGAAGTGGGATAACATTAGCTACCCTCCAATCCACAGGAACTGATCCTGAATCTATAGAACATTGGAAAATGATCACCAATGCGTCCACAATTTCTAGAGCCACCTCCTTAAGTACCCTAGGATGCAGACCATCAGGCCCTGGGGATTTATCAGCCTTCAGTCCCATCCGTCTACCCAACACCATTTCCTGCCTAATAAGAGCTCTGGTTTCCTCCCACACTCCAAAGAAGTACTGGTTTGTAGGTTATTTGGCTTGGTAAAATTGTAAATTGTCCCTGTGTGTGCGTAGGAAAGTGTTAGTGTGCAGGGAACGCTGGTCGGCACAGACTCGGTGGGCCGAAGGGGCTGTTTCCACGCTGTATCTCGAAATTAAACAAAATTAAAGCAATCAATTGCATATTGATGTGTCCAGTGAATTGCTGACAAGGAAGAAGCTTCTTCCTGCAACTTATTTGCGTAGTCAAAGGTTGAGGGTGCTACTGAATGGCAATGTAAAGAGCGGAGAGGAGGGCACAGTACCAGCTATGGTATTAATGCTCATTTATCATCACGTTTCAGCCATCTTAGTATTGGCATGAGGTCAACTGGGACAAATGAAGTCAAGTTGCCCCCGCTGGAGCATTTCGGTACTGGAGCGAGATCTTTACCTGGAGTTCTCACCTGGGATTGTGCTGTCTTCTCCACGAAAGAATAATCACTATCAGCTAGATGCAAACGCTAACAATCAGCGGAAAAGGGTTAGGAGAATTACGATAAATGTGAAAGTTGCTGATTTTTATGTCGAAAGTAATGATGCCATATAAGCTTAATTACAACTGATTTTAAACCAAATGTTAGGATACAGAGTAATAATGGTTTATTTTCTCGTAAAACCACCGACATACAGATCAGAGTTTGAAGGCCTTGCAAAATATTGGCCTTAGGCCTCACTGTAATAGGCTGCTGGTTTGTTGTGCCTCAAGAAATACTGAAGCCATTTCAAATAGATCACTTTGAAACTATTTACCTTTATGGTAATTTGAGTGCAATGAGGGGCAATGATGGTGGAGGATGGGGTATCTGCTATTCGGCTCTGTAACTAGGGAGAAACCCTGCTCCTCGTGACTCTTGTAGAGCTGAATTAAAACATTTTCACTCTTTCTATCGCTAAGCCATATCCACGACAGGAAAACCTGAGGTCAAAACTGTTTTAAATACAGAGAATGCTGGAAATATTCAGCAAGTCAGTCAGCATCTGTGGAGACAGAAACAGAGTTAACCACAAAGCGATAGAGTAACTCAAAAAGGCCAGGCAGCATCTGTGGAGGGAAAGGATAAGTGACGTTTCAGGTGGGGACCCTCCTTCAGAGTCTGAAGAAGGGTCCTAACCAGAAACGTTTCGCAGTCTGGAGAAATGTCCCGACACGTCGCCTGTCCAATCCCTCCACAGATGCCGCCTGACCCGCTGAGTTACTCTCAATTGTTTTTGTGCTTTGCTCAAGATTCCCGCAGTTCCTTGTGTCTACAGAAACTGAATTAATGTTTCAGGTCTATGTGACCTTTGATCAGAAACTGTTGTGCTTTGTGATTTTTATTTGTGGACATTAAGTGGTCATCAAATGGTGACTAATTTAGCGATGCATTTTCAAGTGTTCCTCAGGTTTTCCTCTCCTGCCTGTGGTCAAGGAAATAGCCATCACCGAAAAGGTGAGTCTTTTTCATATACAGCTTGATGGGGAGCCATGAGGAGCAAAAACCATTCTCCCAGCTCCATAGCACGTTGAAGGGCTAGTGCTAGCCTGTACCCCAAATAACACCCTCGCCCACCAGCCATTCCCTTCCTCCTTCTCCTCCACTCTGCCAGTAATGTAAGTCAATCTGAAATTCATCTCTTTCGTTCGCTTTTCGAACTGTGACATCCGCCAACAACTCACTTGAATGATCCCAAAGTCCCCTTTCAGGTTAGCTTTGAGCTCGCTAAAATGGTCTATGTAGCTGAGTCATGGATGGGGAGGTGACTTGCAGCCAAAGTGCCTTTGCAAGCCTTCATACTAAGGGTCGGCGGCACGATGGCGCAGCGGTAGCGTTGCTGCCTTACGGCGCCAGAGGCACGAGTTCGATCCTGACTACGGGTGCTGTGTGCACGGAGCTTGTACGTTCTCCCCGTGATCTGCATGGGTTTTCTCCAGGAGCTCGGGTTTCCTCCCACACTCCAAAGACGCACAGGTTTGTAGGCTAATTGGCTTGGTATATTTGTAAATTGTTTCTGGAGTGTGTTTATAGATAGTTTTAGTGTATGGGGATTGCTGGTCGGCGCAGACTCGGGAGGGCCAGGAGGGCTTGTTTCCACGCTGTATCTCTAAAACCAAAACTAAAACCAAGAGTCGGTCTTCATCCTAACTTATCCAAGCAGAAAGCATCCTCCCATCAACTGCATCCAAATGTTGTTTGCATGATTCCATCATTTTGGTAACAACATCTTGTCCACACACTTTAAACTTGTTGCATGAATCAGCTTCCTCACATCTGGAAGGAGGTAGAGGGAGGGAGAAAGAAAAAAATGTATAGGGGTGGCATGGTGGCGCAGCAGGAGGGTTGCTGCCCTACAGCGCCAGAGACTCGGGTTTCCTCCCACCCTCCAAAGACATACAGGTTTGTAGATCAATTTGGCTTCGGTAAAAATCGTAAATTGTTCCTAGTCTGCAGGATAGTGCTGGTGTACGGGGATCGCTGGTCGGCGCGGATTCGGTGGGCCAAAGGGCCGGTTTCTGCACTGTATCTTTAAACTAAAATAACTAAACTAAACTAAATCTGTCCTAAATAAATCCTCCGTCACTTTGATCACGTAGACACTGATACTTGTAGTATCCTTTCAATATTTCAGGGGCCATGTTCCTCCAGTCTATCCTAAGGTCCCAAACCTCTGTTGATATTGCTCAGTCTTATGGATCTTCTCCAGTTTACTCCTGTGTCCTCCTGTATATTTCGGTCTTTCACAGATCAGAAAGGTGCAAACCATTCAGAATTCAAAGAGACTAGAGTACACAGTAGAATAAACATGACTTCTTTCAATTTACAGTATACACTGCTTTCTGGGCAAGAGGGTACACCATTGTGGTTGTTTTGTCAGTCGGCAGCTGTTACACCCACAAGTAGCTCAGTCCCCTTTCAAATATAAAGCAGCAATTGCTGGAAATACTCAGCATGCCAGGCAGCATTGGCGGAGAAAAAGGACGTTAATGTTTGGTTTGACGACCTTTCATCAGAACATTCATTAGAAGGCCCATGATGAAGACTCTAACAGATCATCAGGTCATAAGGTCATGTGATAGGAGCAGAATTAGGCCATTCGGCCCATCAAGTCTACTCCGCTATTCAATCATGGCTGATCCATCTCTCCCTCCTAACCCCAGCAAGTACAGACCTAATGCCGCCAAACGCAGATAGACATAGAAGACTTCCAATTCAGATTCAGATTCATATTTAGATTTAGATTCACATGTACATCTTATTGTCATGTACATCAGGATGCAATGAGATTCCATGTTCACATGAAGCTCACAGAATAAACAGTAATGATATATACCACATTAAATATTTGTGCAAAACTGCAAAAGTGTGCGAAGATTTTAGTGTAATCTGAAGCAGTGCAAAAATATATAAAATAATCAAATGCAATGACAAAAGAACTGGATGCAGTAGAATGAGAGTAGGCAACCACTCATTCGAGAAGTGGGTGTAAAATAGGTGGTTGTTTCAGGAGACTATTAGCTGTGGGGAAGAAGCTATACAATAGATAGACACAAAATGCAGGAGTAACTCAGCGGGATAGGCTGAGAGAGAAGGAATGGGTGATGATTCGTGTCGAGACCCTTCTTGGTCACCCATTCCTTCTCTCCAGAGATGCTGCCTGTCCCGCTGAGTACTCCAGCTTTTTGTGTCTATCTTTGGTTTAAACCAGCATCTGCGGTTCCTTTCTACACAAACCATACTTAAGTCTGGATGTCTGGGCTTTCAAACTCCTGTATCTTCTCACAGAAGGTAGAAGAGAGGAGGGAATGCCCAGGATGACAGGTATCTTTGTTGATATTAGTGAAAGGCTTGGATAGAGTGGATGTTTCCACTAATGGGAGAATCTAGGACCAGAGGTCACAGCTTCAGAATTAAAGGATGTTCTTTTAGGAAGGAGATGAGGAGAAATTTATTTTTTGTCAGACGGTGGGGAATCTGTGGAATTCTTTGCCTCAGAAGGCTGTGGAGGCCAAGTCAGTGGATATTTTTAAGGTGGAGATAGATAGATTCTTGATTAGTACAGGTGCCAGAGGTTATGGGGAGAAGACAGGAGAATGGGGTTAGGAGGGAGAGATAGATCAGCCATGATTGAATGGCGGAGTAGACTTGATTGGCCAAATGGCCTAATTCTACTCCTATCCCTTATGACCTTATGACATTTCCTGATGCAACGCACCGTGACGGTGGACAGGAATGAAGTAATGAGCCTGCGATGGCCATGGCTGCTTTCACCACTCTGCAGGTTCAGGCAGTCAAGAACAGAGCAGTTGCCACACCAGGCGGAGATGCACCCTGTCGGAATGCTTTTTATAGGGCATCTGTAGAAATTCGGGAGAATCCTTTGCGGATGTGTCCAATCTTCTCAGATGCCTCGGCAAGAAAATACACTGATGTACTTTCTGGCTCACCGCATCGGTGTAATGGGACCAGGTTAGCTTGCTGGTGATAAGCCTAAGGACTCAAAGCTGCCGACTGCATCTCCAGCTGTTCCATTGAAGAAGACAGGGTTGAGTTCACCCTCCCCCTCCCTTTCTCATGCCCCCCCCCCCCCCCCCCCACTTCCTTTGGTCAACAACTAACTCTTTTGTCCTGCTGAGGTTAAGTGCTAGGTTGCTGTTCTGATACCATGGCACAAAGCTCACGAAAGCTTTCTTATACTCCATCTCACCATTATTGTTGACCCGTCCGCCAATAGTGGTATCGCCAGCAAATGTAAAGATTGAAGATAGACACAAAAAGCTGGAGTAACTCAGTGGGACAGGCAGCATCTCTGGAGAGAAGGAATGGGTGATGTTTCGGGTCGAGACCTCTTCTTCAGACTGGTTAGGGGATAAGGGAAACGAGAGGTATAGATGATGATGTAGAGAGATAAAGAACAATGAATGAAAGATATGCAAAAAAGTAGCGATGATATAGGCAACAGGCCATTGTTAGCTATTTGTTGGGTGAAAACGAGAAGCTGGTGCGACTTGGGTGGGGGAGGGATGGAGAGAGAGGGAATGCCGGGGTTACTTGAAGTGAGAGAAATCAATATTCATACCACTGGGCTGTAAATTGCCCAAACGAAATATGAGATGCTGTTCCTCCAATTTTTCCTGTATGCAAGATGCAAGGGGGTCTAGATTGACCGGGAGACTTGGGATGACTCTGGGCCATTATTAATCTTTCAAAACACTTCAATATCACCAATGTTAGATCTACTGGTTGGTACTCATTGAGAAAGGTCAATGTACTTTTCCTGGGGAGTGGAATGATGGAAGAGATTGTAGATGTCAATGATGACTATGGCCAGTAGATTGTCCAGGGACACCATCCATACTGGCTGCTTTCCTTTATGCAAGCAGATTTGAATCTTGCCATGGAGATGGATGGGACAGAGCCAGTTGGGGATGGAGGGAAGTGCCTCAGTTGAAATGGGAGTGAAGAGCATTGAGCTAATCTGGTAAAGATACATAATTGCCAGAGATTGTCCCTGATTTTGGTTTATAGCCCGTGATGGTATTCAGGCCCAATCTCAGTCGCCTAGCATCTGCTTGATGGAAATGAGCCTCCAGCTCATTTTGGAATTCAATCTTTGAAGAACACTTGAAGAACTCTTGCCATGATGTCCTGGACCTTGATGATAGGTCCCCTCAAACTACACTCATTTTGCTTTGAGCAGAGTTTGACTGCAGAAATGGAGAGCCTATCCCTTGATTGCAATTTTGAGTTATAATTTTGCTCTTAAGCAGTCCTTGGGAGTGACAATAATTTGCTTCCACTATGGTTCTGTGGACTTTGAGGTACCGATGAGGTTGAATGGGCACTCTAATCTCTGGCTCAGGTGGCACTGAAGGTTTTGGATGTTGGGTGAGTCTTTTGGAGATGCTTGGTTCCTTCTACCATTCACTCATGTGCTTTTACATCCTCCCACCAAGTGGACTCAAGGTAACTCCAAGTGCTCTTTCCCACAACTCACTGGGAATCTTACAATTCTTCAAGAAGACTATGAGAACGTCTTTGAATCTTTTTCTTTGCCCATATGGTAATCCCTCATTCGAGCGTAGAGGTTGAATATTCCTCTTACACATCTCCTATCACGCAATAAAGAATCAATCAATCAATCAATCAATCAATCAATCAATCAATCAATCAATCAATCAATCAATCATTAACCAATCAATCAATCAACCAATTAATCAATCGATCAATTAATCAATCGATCGATCAATCGATCGATCAATCAACCAATTATATGATCGATCAATTTTGATTGATTGATCAATTAATTGATCAATCAATTAATTGATCAATCAATCAATCAACCAATGGATCGATGGATCGACGGATCAATCAATCAAATATCAATCAATCTATCTATCAATCACCTATCAATCAATTAATCACATATAATTCAATCACACATCAATTAATCAAATCAGTCATTCAATCACATATCAATCAATAAATTTTGCTCAGGGGAGCCAGCTGTGTGTAACGAGTGTAAGGCTGGGGATTTAGGCCTGAAAGAGAGGAGTTTTTTTAATCCTATTCGGTCAGTGAATGCCTCAATGGTAGCTGATTGCCACATGTACTTAGGTACAGTGAAATGCCTTTGATGCATACAATTTAGTAAAAATCTAACTATACATATTACACTGTGATTACATCTAGTGGATTACATCTTGTATCCTTCAAGCTTCTTAAAAACGGAGTCTTCTCTTGGCATAAGGGCCCGTTGTCCTGGCGGCGGCACTGGGTTAGAGTCGCAGGGGTCGGCATAGCCAGGCGATGTTGTTGATGTCCTCTAACGCTGCTCCACCAGGTACCTGCTACAGGTAGTCCATGTTTCACAATTGAACAGGAGTGCTGCTCTGTGGCCAGCCCATGAACTTTGTTGCAGCTTTAACATCTTTATCCTCAAGCACTCTTTACCTCAGACAGCCAAGGCTGTGCTGGCACACTGACTTTGAACATTCATGCCTGCCTTCAATGCGATTTGGCTCCTGAGATAATGGGGCGTGGCCCATTTCCATGCATCTTGTTGTGGATTTTGATTGTTGGAGGACATCGTTATGGAGCAAGTGCAAGTTGCTGGAGGAGCTTTGTTTTGCAGATGTTTATTCTAAAGCCCATTCTCCCTGTATCCGTGAATGAGCCCTTGATGACTTTGTCCTCTGCATCCCAATATGAAGCTGCACAGGTGTTGCTTGCAGACTGACGCTCCATGGCCGTGGTCACCCTGAGTTCATCGTTCAGTTTTACTGGAACTCCTTGATGTCCCGATCCATCTGCCATAATGCCAAAGGCAATCCCCCCCCCCTTCTGCCCTCTGAAATTATACTCTCTGGTCCACATTTGGACCAAAGTTGTGATGTGATGAGATCTGGAGATGAGTGGTCCTGGTGAAACCCAAACTATTAACTGTTGAGCAGGTTATCAATAAGCAAATGCTACTTGAGAGCTTTGTCTAACATCTTACTATGACCATTTCAGTTGCTCATTTTCTCTCCCCACAGATGCTGCCTAAACAGTTGTTTATTCCTCATAGTATTTTCTGTTTCATTTTGGATTTCTGGCATCTGCATTTTTGATATTCCCTTCTTCCCCACCCCCTTGAAATCAATACACGATGTATCATCTCTATTTACTTGAACTCATTCTTTTCCAGGACTTGAAACCTGTGAACCCTATTTTCTCTTTCCACCTGAAAACTTTAGACATTAAAACCGTCATAAAACCTTCACTCTACCACTGGTTCACCAGCCTTTTACTCTTCTCAGCCCTGGTGGTGAATACTTGATAAGTGAATCTTGGCTCTTCAGCTGCTTATCCTAGCTTTATAATACATGAGATGGACACAAATTGCTGGAGTAACTCAGCGGGACAGGCAGCATCTCTGGATAGTAGGAATGGGTGACGTTTCAGGTCGAGACCCTTCTTCAGACCTTCGGTGCAAACCAGCATCTCCAGTTCCTTCCTACACATTATAGTAAATGAGAACTGATAATACCCATCCAACGGGTGATAATCGGTGTTACGAACTCATCCAGATTCCACGGATTCACAGAACTAGAGGTTTGCAAAATAGTGCTGTGGTCATTGGCAGTCGTGGAAATTGCCTGAGGTGCAGGATGGCTGGGAGCCTTTATTCAGCCTAGTCAGATGCAGGCCAGAACAAATGTTTTCAATGTTGCGTTTTAGTGACAATACCAAGCCAGCCAGAATGGAGATAATCGGGCGATGTCCCTGCTAATCAAACTTGGTGATCTCAGCCTCACACCATACCATATAACTGAGATAACTACATTCCAATCACTGCAATTTGGTGTTCTGCAGCACTTATCCTGCCTTTATTGGGAGAAGCTGTTGTTGGTTTCCTTCTCCTCCGCTCTTTAAACAGTCTCTGTTTTCTGAGTAAATTGACCTTGCTTGCTAAACAGTGGATGGTTTGCTGCGATGTTATGCCCCTCTCCCATCTCCAACTCACAGTAAATAAATTTTAAACATCAATTTTTAAAAAATAAATAAATCCATAGTTGGCACAAACGTCTTCCTGTGTAGCTGTCACTTTTCAATAGGATAACGTTTTGGTGACTTTTGAATCGAATCATTTCCTATTTTGCAGCACCACTTCCTCATTTGACTTCAGATGATGTCGATAAAGCCTTGCAAAACTCTCCGCGTCTGATGCACGCCAGAAACACAGGTAATATGTTAAAGCTGAGCTGTCATCTACAAACTTTCCATTCCTCCCCCCCCCTCAACCCACTCCCCCCTCGCCCTTACATCCCAGTACATACAGTGAACCACTGCGGGCGATATTAGCATTGCCCAAAACACAAGATGTTCAGGTCTTAGCCAGACCTTTTCTTGTTTATCCCCTTCCCTGTAAAATAAGCCTTTCAAAATTAGGTTGCAGTATCAAAGTATTGGATCGATAAGATTCGGATCAGGGCATATAGGTTATCTGTAGATATCAATATCAGAATCTTGGTTGGGCTATAGAGGGTCTAGAGATGTGGAGAAGAGGTGTTGAAGTATTTTGTGACAGGCGGGAAGAATATTCGATGCTGTACATGGACAATGAGTTTTACAAAATTGGATGCACAGCAATTGGTGAGGCACAACTTTTGCATGCCCCTCCTATTGACTTTGGTACCCATTACTGAGGAGGATGGCAAAAGAATGTACATTTTTCAGATATTTATTAACAAGTGGCAAATGCAAGACCTTATAATCCTTGCTGTTACAGTTTTTCCTCATCAGTCTACAAAGTGATATTGCAATACGCATAGGTGTGGAAGTTCAATCGAGTGTGTGGTGTTATATAATAATATTCAATTTTAAGGATGATTCCAGAGTTTATCTGTTACCTACTAATGGGCCCGACTAATTTTCAACTGGTAACGTAAATGTCTGTCGTTGCGACCAGGTGAATATTTTCTCCTATCTACAAAGACGGCATGAATCTCCAACAGTATTCTCTTTCTTCTGCCACTCTTGCCACTGCTTCTATGTGTTATCCCTCCAGCCTCCTGACTTTTTTTTCCCATTGTGTGTGTATCATAAACAACATGACCTAGGGTTGAAGTGAGAGGAAGCAGTTTTAACTTGGGGTAAGTTTTTTCTATATGCAGGGGACTGGTTGATATCTGGAACATGCTGCCAGAGGAAGTGGAGGAATCAGGTACAATTACTACTTTTAGGAGGCATTTAGCCAGACATTTAAATATGCAAAACATAGAAGGATACAGTCCGAACACAGTCAAATGTTATTAATGTAGATGGGAAAAAGCTCAGCATGGACATGGTTGTCTTGAGGGCCTGTTTCTCTGCTATACAACTCTTATGATTCCTTTTATTCACTAAATGCTGGAGTAACTCAGCAGGTCAGGCAGCATCTCGGGAGAGAAGGAATGGGTGACGTTTCGGGTCGAGACCCTTCTTCAGACTGATGTCGGGGGTGGGACAAAGGAAGGATATAGGTGGAGACAGGAAGATAGAGGGAGATCTGGGAAGGAGGAGGGGAAGGGAGGGACAGAGGAGCTATCTGAAGTTGGAGAAGTCGACGTTCATACCACCGGGCCGCAAACTGCCCAGGCGAAATATGAGGTGCTGCTCCTCCAATTTCCGGCGGGCATCACTATGGCACTGGAGGAGGCCCATGACAGAGAGGTCAGACTGGGAATGGGAGGGGGAGTTAAAGTGCTGGGCCACCGGGAGATCAGTTGCGTTAATGCGGACCGAGCGCAGGTGTTCAGCGAAGCGATCGCCGAGCCTGCGCTTGGTTTCGCCGATATAAATAAGTTGACATCTAGAGCAGCGGATGCAATAGATGAGGTTGGAGGAGGTGCAGGTGAACCTCTGTCTCACCTGGAAAGACTGTTTGGGTCCTTTGATGGAGTTGAGGGGGGAGGTAAAGGGACAGGTGTTGCATCTCGTGCGGTTGCAAGGGAAAGTGCCCGGGGTTAGGGTGGTTTGGGTAGGAAGGGACGAGTGGACCAGGGAGTTGCGGAGGGAACGGTCTCTGCGGAACGCAGAGAGGGGAGGGGATGGGAAGATATGGCCAGTGGTGGGGTCCTGTTGTAGGTGACGGAAATGTTGGTGGATGATATGTTGGATCCGCTGGCTGGTGGGGTGGAAGGTGAGAACGAGGGGGATCCTGTCCTTGTTGCGAGTGGGGGGAGGGAGAGCAAGAGCGGAGCTGCGGGATGTAGAAGAGACCCTAGTGAGAGAGATTCCTTCCTCACCCAGAAAATGTGAGGGAAAAATAGCTTCATCTGCAATTTCTCCCGTGTTATTTTCTGGTCAGAAATCAGGCCAACTCCACAGAAATCCAGGAATGAAAAATAAATGCAACTTATCTGTATGGCAAAATACAACATCATACCAACAACACCTAAGAACTAAAAGCAATTCAAAATAAGGAAATAGTCGGAATAGAGATAATATTCATGAAAGGCGTGAAACGGATTGATAAGGCGAGAAAAAGTTGAAACAAAAGATTGGGGTTTATTTCTGGATGAATAATGCCCCAAAATCACAGAAAGAGAATAACACCAAAGATGGAATGGCTAAACAGGAGCAGGTCTTTTCCAATCTCCATCCATTAAAGCAGGTTGGCCAAATTTTACAGAGATATTATTAGGAATGATATCCTATTGAGGACAATCGACCAGGCCAATGTTCACTTATCCAGAGAATGGATGACTTGGAGGAAATCTAATAGAAGACTCTATTGTTTAATGAGGTGGATGGAGAGAAACCAATTCCAGTGGTAGGTAAGTGCAGATCTTGTAGGGAGGCACAGAAGGCTGTGGAGGCCAAGTCAATGGATATTTTAAAGGCGGAGATGGACAGGTTCTTGATCAGAACGGGTGTCAGGGGTTATGGGGGAAGGCAGGAGAATGGGTTGAGAGGGAAAGATGAATGAATGGCGGAACAGACTTGATGGGCCGAATGGCCTAATTTTGCACCTCGAACTTGTGAACATGAATTTATAAGGCAGGGTGGAAGTTAAATGCTAAGAATTTAGCGGGCGTTTATATGTATACTGAAACCAATGAAAATGTAAAACATATTATTAGATGCAAGTTGAAAAAGTTAAATGGGAGCATTGGTACACCCAAAGAGGTCACGGCAAGTAGGTAGCAGGTAAATAACAGCAAACAAACTTTGTGTGCACTTTTACGACTGACTTGGGATATTTCGTCTGAACGGCTTGTTTCTGTGCTGTAGATTCCAAGCAACCTTTGGCAAAAGGGCTCCCAGTCTGTTGTTAGATGATGGATATTTTACCACTTTACTGAGTGCAACATTATTTATCCCAGTGCAATTATAATCACCTCCCTCACCTTTTCCATCAGGCATTCCCTAATAGAATAGCTTCACATCGCCATTGTTCCTTTGACAAGAATATGAATGTTGCCTGATCAACAATTGGCAGGAATCAACTTACACATTCTATGACATCAAAGTGAAAGGGCTGGGCAATTGCACCAGTGTTGGTCTGAGAATCTTACCACCACCTCTTATTTCCCTCCTTTAATATTGCCTCCAGTTTATCGCTGTTGCTGTCTAGAACACAGTGACTCACACCATGATGTGGCAGATTCTCTGACCCTCTCAGTCAAGAGACAGTTCTTAGCACGTGGAATGCAACCGACAAGTGATGATGTCTTTCTTTAAAGGAGGAACCCTCTAAAGAAGCCTGACCCAACCCTTACTGCAGTAGATAAATGCTTTGATTATTACCTGTTTTCTCAATGTAAATCTGCTCATGAAGATCTCCTCTGAATGTCACTGCACAGAAATGTTTGTCACGTTCAGGCCAATCGTTATTTCTTTTCCCGCAATTCCCACGCCCCCAGACTCCACGTCGATGCTGGATGATGTTGATGACTAAACACTAACCAGCAATCACCAACCTTCCAAGCACTGGGGCCAAGTAGTCAGTGACCTTGGGATCAGGGACGCCACCCTTTGCCCTGAGCAGCATTGCAACCTGATGCACTTATATTTGGTCCATTGCTCTTTTGCACGTAATTGCTTGACTGTTATTTCCTCTTTGTCTTTTCAGGGGGTGCAACATTCATTTTTCCAAATCCATCCGTTTATCCTGAACCAACCCAAAGACTGTCAGTGCGACCCGGTAAGATTCTGCAATGTCGATGTAACTGGGAGATGGACTATCAGTGAAAATATTGCTGTTGGAACATACACCCAGAGATTGAATTATACCCTTTTTCAGTGTGATAAATACGCCCAGCGAATTTTAATTTAGCTTACTTTAGAGATACAGTGTGGAAACAGGCCCGTCAGTCCACCGAGTCCACGTTGACCAATGATCACCGTACAGCAGTTCTGTCCAAAATGCTTGGGGCAGTTTACAGAGGGTTAATTAACTTACAAACCTGCACATCGTTGGGATGTGGGAGGAAACTGGAGGAAACCCATGTGCTCACGGGGAGAACGTGCAAACGTCACACAGACAGCACCTGGAGCCAGGGATGAACACGGGTCTCTGGCACTCTAAGGGGGCAATTCCACCACCGTGCCTCCGTGCCGCCCCATTGTGTTAATGCCCAAACAAATTCCCCATGGAAATCCAAGACACTGGACACAGATTCATCAAAAACAATGCTGTGCGTCTCTGCATTAAAATGGCTTCTGCGCTGTTCCTATCAGTAACTACAACAAGTGCTTGCAATGGTTCCATCCATGGCTTGCAATGTGTTGTAAAGCATATTATTGCTTGAGGATACAAAGTGCGGGTCAGGCAGCATCTCTGGAGAACACGGAATAGGTGACGTTTCGGGTCAAAACGTCACCTATCCATTTACTCCAGAGATGCTGCCTAACCCGTTGAGTTACTCCAGAACTTTGTATCCGAATGTGTAAACCAGCATCGGCAGTTCCTTGGTTCAACGCATATTATGGATTTATCTTCGCCCATGGCAGCCACCTTCCAGTGAGTCAAAGCTCTATCATGGAAATGAGAGAGAACGGAGCACAGAGAGGACAAGGCCTTCTGCTACGTATCTGGGCACCTGATGGTGTGCACCAGTTGTGTCCCCCTGCCATGACGGACTTCATGTTGCTCAGGTCGGATCAAGGGGCCAGTGATTCCTCAGGCACCTTTGATGTGACTTGCATGGAAAGTCTTCGACATGCGTAAAGACCAACATTGGTGGAGAGTGCACAAACATGAGCCTTGAAAACCGAGGCTTTTTGCAGGGATCCACTGCAGGGAGCTCAGTGACTGTCCGTGAACCACAGCTCAACGATGGCAACAAGGCCAACAGTGCAATCTAAGCCGGAGGTCTGCTAAAGTGCGATAATATTGTGAAAGAATGGGTCGACTAGGCTTGTATTCACAGGAATTTAGAAGGATGAGAGGGGGGTCTTATAGAAACATGGAAAATTCTTAAAGGCTAGATGCAGGAAAAATGTTCCCGATGTCGGGGGGGGGGGGGGGGGGGGGGGGGGAGTCCAGAACCAGGGGTCACAGTTTAAGAATAAGGGGTGGGCCATTTAGGACTGAGATGAGGAAAAACTTCTTCACCCAGAGAGTTGTGAATCTGTGGAATTCTCTGCCACAGAAGGAAGTGGAGGCCAATTCACTAGATGTTTTCAAGAGAGAGTTAGATCCAGCTCTGAGGGCCAAAGGAATCACGGGATATGGGGAAAAAGCGGGAACGGGGTGCTGATTTTAGATGATAAGCCATGATCATATTGAATGGCGGTGATGGTTCGAGGGGCCGAATGGCCTGCTCCTGCACCTATTTTTCTATGGTTCTATGTTTCTATGAATGGCAAAGTGCGGGTGGTGGTCTCGAGTGAGCACGTCCCGACTAGTCCCACAGCCAGACGCCCACCTTTTGGTTCCATTGAAAAGGACAAATAATCCCAATGTGTTTTGCTCACACTAGACGTCTGGAGTTATCACCACCCACCGGTCTGCCATAGTCCTGCAAGAGAGTCTGTCAGAAATTGTTCATTGATGAATATTTCATTCATTCCATGTTCCATATTTAGATCTGCCTTATGATGCAACCAGACGAACCGGGTGGGGAGGTCACGCTGGAGTTCCGCCAAAGGGTAATTAGTTTACAGTCGGTTACATTGATCAATGGGGGCCTTTGTCTCCGCAGATACCGCGTACAAAGTTGCAGCAGGGCAACTATTTTTCTGTAAAGTCTGTCTTCGTCAAGGTGACAAGGATTATTTGTCGGGAATGCAACCCTTGGAATGAGTTCCATGGGCAGACACCAGTCCCTGCCGACCTGATCCAAAGGTCAATCCACCAGTAGAGCTCAATTGAATGGAAGCAGCTAGTTACTCGGGTAGAAACATCGAAACAAAGAAAATAGGTGCAGGAGTAGGCCATTCGGCCCTTCGAGCCAGCACCACCCTTCAATATGTTCATGGCTGATCATCCAGAATCAGTACCCCATTCCTGCTTTCTCCCCATATTCCTTGATTCCGTTAGCCCTAAGAGCTATATCTAACTCTCTCCTGAGTACATCCAGTAAATTGGTCTCCACTGCCTTCTGTGGCAGAGAATTTCACAGATTCCCAACTCTCTGGGTGAAAAAGTTTTTCCTAAGGGGTAGGGAATGGCCTACCCCTTATTCTTCAACTGTGACCCCTAGTTCTGGACTCCACCAACATCTGGAACATTTTTCCTGCACCTAGCCTGTCCAATCCCTTAATATTTTTATATGTTTCTATAAGATCCCCTCTCATCCTTCTAAATTCCAGTGTGTCAGCCTAAGAAGAAACAGGAAGAGGTCTCTCATCCCTTTAAAACTTCTCCACTGCTCATAAAATCCATGGCTATTCTCATCTTGGGCTAACTCTATTTTCTGCCTGTTTCTCTGTAATCCAAAGATTCATACAGCGTAGAAAAAGGCCCTTCAGCCCAACTTGCCCACACCCACCAACATTTCCCACCCACGCTCATCCCACCTGCCTGCGTTTGGCTCATATCCCTCCAAACCTGTCCTATTCATGTACCTGTCTAATTGTTTCTTAAACGTTGCAATAGGCCCTGCCTTAAGTACCTGTCTCAAGTGGGTAACCCATTATTTTGAAACTGTATCTGGTAATGTTTGGCTCCCCTATAAGAGAAATAACCTCCCTCGTCTACTTTGTCCCACCCTTCAAAATCGTATGTGCTTTAATAAGATCACATTCTTCTGCATTCTGATGAGTACTGGCCAAACCCTCCTCAACATTTCCTTGTAAAACAACTTGGCCAACCTGGAATTAACCTTTTTGGACCTAAAATGGAAACCGAAAGTGCTGGAGCTAGTCAGCAGGTCAGGCAGCATCAATGAAAGGAAAAACTGAATATTTAATAGTCAATGTTAAATATCTCCCTCTCAGCAAATGACGTCTGATTTGCTGACCATCTCCATAATTTTCTGTTTCTATTTCAGTCTTATGATCTTCAATTTTTGCTTCCCCTGATTGTTTCCAATGCCACCATATTCCATCACGATTAAGGACACCGATCGACATGCATGCGGTACTCCAAATGTTTTCTCACCAACACCTTGTACAGCTGCAGGAAACATCCCTACTTTTACGTTCGAACCCTCTTGCAGCATGAACCAGCTTTCCATCTGCCTTGCTAATTACTCGTTGCACATGGATGCCAAATTTGTGTTACCCTACAGACGCCTAGCTGCCATTGAGTTATGCCATGTCACTTCACTTAAACAACGTCCTGCTTTATTGTTCTTCACACATCCCAGTCTGCCAATTACTTGTGAGGAGATTTGGGAGGCAGATTGCACAGCGGGGAAAAAGCTACAGCAGAGGATGCTTATGCTCACTTTCATTTTGAGGAGGAAGACTATAGTACAATATTGAGTTTTAAAGGCATGGAGTCACACAGCATGGAAACAGGCCCTTCAGCCCATTTTGACCGTGCCAACCAAGATGCCCCATCGAAGCCAGTCCCATTTATACGTGTTTGGCACATATCCCTCTGCACCTTTCCTGTGTACGTACATTGAGAGTGTTTAGAGATACAGCACGGAAACAGACCCGCCCCCCGAGTCCACACCGACAAGCGATCCCCATAAACTGTCCTGCACTCCAGGGACAATTTACCATTTTACCAAAGCCAATTAACCTACAAACCTGTACGTCTTTGGAGAGTGGGAGGAAACAGGGGGCACCTGGAGAAAAGCCACGCAGTCATAACGGGAATGTACAAATTCCGTACAGACAGCACCTGTGGTTAGGATCGAACCCGGGTCTCTGGCGCTGTCAGACAGCAACTCTACCGCTTTGCCTCAGTGCCGCCCCCACCAGTTTAAATATCTTAGAAATAATGTTATTGCACCTGCCTCAACTACTTCTTCCAGCAACTTGTTCAATAAGGCTCGATTGTAATCACGTGTTGTCTTTTGGCTGACCGGTCAGCACGTGACAAAAGCTTTTCACTGCACCTCGGTGCACGCGACAATAAACTAAACTGAGTTAAATATACCAACCACCCTCTGTGTGGAATTATCCTCCCCATATTCCCAATGAGGGCCACCTTTGTGTGAGCTCTTGATGTGAGTTACAGTTGTCATGGGTTGGGGTCCCACTGTGTAGGAAGGAAGAGACCAGTGTTTCATCTATTTACTCATCCATGACCCCCTGGGCGGGTACGCCTTAAAAGCTGTGAGAGTTGTAGCAGGCTGGCCCGTGCATACAAGATGCCATCTAATGATCTGCTGCCTATTCCTGTCACGTGACACTTTAGTGGCAGCATCATAACCTTGATGCTTCAATTAAAATGGTGCAACCTTGAATTCTGAATAGAGTCATAAAGTTATATGGTCATATGGCACGGAAACAGGCCGTTCGGTCCAATCCGTTAATGCCGACCAAGGTGCCCCATTTAAACTGTCCCCCTTGCCTGTCAAATAGCTCTAAACCATTTCTATCCATGTACCTGTCCTGGTGTCTTTTAAAACGCAGTAGGAAGAAAATATTCTAAAAGATCTTAATTGACAACTTTTCTTCCTTGCCAGGAACCCCTTCCACAAATGTGACCAAAGTTGAAGACCAGCCCCGGCAACCAATAGGTACATGCAATTGTACATTTTAAACTATGCCGGCTGCCAGTTTAGCTGTGTTGGTATATCAGCATTCTTTCAGAGCCTTTGATCCCACACGACTAATTCTTAAAGATAGACACAAGTCTTTGGAGTAACTCAGTGGGTCAGGCAGCATCTCTGGAGAAAAGGAATAGGTGACATTTCAGGTTGGAACCCTTCTTCAGTCTGAAAGATAGTGAGGGTGGGGATGGGGGTGGGGGTTGGGGGGGGGGGGGGTGTTGGGGGAGAGGAAAATTAGAGGCAAGAAAAGGCCAGAACAAAACAGGTGACCACAAGAAGGGTTGGAGTCCATAATGACCCTTCTTCAGACTCATCCCGAAATGTCACCCATTCCTTCTCTCCAGAGATGGTGCCCGTCCCGCTGAGTTACTCCAGCATTTTGCGTCTATTTTTGGTTTAAACCGGCATCTGCAGTTCTTTCCTACACGGATACATTTCCATGATTCTGTAGGTGTACCTTTGTCAAATGTAAAGGACAACAAGTCTTCTCACATCGTCCCTGCGAGAAGGAATTTCACAATAGACCTCCCTCCCTAAACATTCCTCTCTAAGAAAATTACTGTGCTTGCTATCTGAGGCTGAACGCATGTGATAATTACTGCTGCCAATAAGCATAAAATCAGGTGTACAAATAAAATTTCAAAAGGATACCTGACTAAAATACATAGATGTTGCAGATAAAATTCTGATATTACCTGATTGCACACCAGTTTAAAAAACATTTCCCAATTATAATTAAGCAAACATATTTGGGGGGAAACCACAATTTCACTGAAAAACAAGCTTAATTTCAAATGTAATGTGGCTAGATTGCTAATTGCATGTTAAAGTGGAAGCTCTAATCTACTAACTGTTAAAACAGTAAACCAGAAAATGTTATACAAACTAAAGAAGTATTTGGCCACCGTTATCAGCAGTAGTTATTTTCATCTGCTCTGTTGATGATACTAAGCTGGGGGGTAGTGTGAATTGTGAGGAAGATGCAATAAGGCTGCAGGGTGACTTGGACAGGTTGTGTGAGTGGGCGGATACATGGCAGATGCAGTTTAATGTAGATAAGTGTGAGGTTATTCACTTTGAAGGTAAGAATAGAAAGGCAGATTATTATCTGAATGGTGTCAAGTTAGAAGGAGGGGGAGTTCAACGAGATCTGGGTGTCCTAGTGCATCAGTCAATGAAAGGAAGCATGCAGGTACAGCAGGCAGTGAAGAAAGCCAATGGAATGTTGGCCTTCGTAACAAGAGGAGTTGAGTATAGGAGCAAAGAGGTCCTTCTACAGTTGTACCGGGCCCTGGTGAGACCGCACCTGGAGTACTGTGTGCAGTTTTGGTCTCCAAATTTGAGGAAGGATATTCTTGCTATGGAGGGCGTGCAGCGTAGGTTCACTAGGTTAATTCCCGGAATGGCGGGACTGTCGTATGTTGAAAGGCTGGAGCGATTGGGCTTGTATACACTGGAATTTAGAAGGATGAGGGGGGATCTTATTGAAACATATAAGATAATTAGGGGATTGGACACATTAGAGGCAGGAAACATGTTCCCAATGTTGGGGGAGTCCAGAACAAGGGGCCACAGTTTAAGAATAAGGGGTAGGCCATTTAGAACGGAGATGAGGAAGAACTTTTTCAGTCAGAGAGTGGTGAAGGTGTGGAATTCTCTGCCTCAGAAGGCAGTGGAGGCCAGTTCGTTGGATGCTTTCAAGAGAGAGCTGGATAGAGCTCTTAAGGATAGTGGAGTGAAGGGGTATGGGGAGAAGGCAGGAACGGGGTACTGATTGAGAGTGATCAGCCATGATCGCATTGAATGGCAGTGCTGGCTCGAAGGGCTGAATGGCCTACTCCTGCACCTATTGTCCATTGTCTATTGTCTATTGTTTTATTCTCTGCCTTCTTGTTAAGATCTAATTTTGCAAACACCAGAAGCCCTTTGATATCTTAGGTAGTTAGCCAACTTTGCTGTATGAAATGAGGTAGCTAATATTGGCACACAATTGAACAAAGGAATTGGGGTTAAAAAGGTTGGGAAGGGAAACAGTCAGAACCTTTCTCCGCAGGGTGGAGAAAGACTAAAGGGTCAAAGACTAAAGAACATAGCTTTAAGTTGAGAGGGGCAACGTTTCAAGTAGCAAGCTTACAGAGCTAGATTTTTACACAGTGAATGGTGGGTGCCTGGAATGAGTTGCCTGGGGTGGTAGTGGAAGATATCATACTGGCATTTAAGAGGCTTTTAGATAGGCACATGGATATGCAGGGAATGGAGTGTTATGGATCACGTGCAGGTAGAGGAGATTAGTTTAACTTAGCATCATGTTCAGCACAGACATTGTGGGCCGAAGGGCCTGTTATGGTGCTGTGCTGTTCTAAGCACAAAAACGTACAGGCAGATGAGATTAGTTTATCTTTGCATCATGTTGAGCACAAACATTGTGGGTCGAAGGGTTTGTTCCTGTGGAACATAGTTCTTGCTCATGTTCTATGAGACATGGTGGTGGTGGACATTGGTGAGAGGATGGACCCATTGTAAGGTCTGATCACATTCTCTCCAATTGTCCACATCTGATTCTGGCCAGAAACGACACCGCAGATGGTCAGGGGCTTGGAAAACATTTTGCTGGTTCGGGGTCCAATGCAGTGTCTAGACTGCTGCTCTAGCTGATAAAAGATAACTAGGTCAGAGGACATCCTCAAACCTCTCTAGTTCACGTGGCTCAGGAATACCACCAATGATACAGAGTCATAGAGTCATACAGAGTAGAGTCAGGCCCTTGCCCACACACCAACCAACATGTCCCAGCTACACTAATCCCACCTGCTTGCGTTTGGCCCATATCCCTCTAAACCTGTCCTATCCATGTGCCTACCTAATTGTTTCTTAAACATTGCGATAGTCCCTGCCTCAACTACCTCCTCCGGCAGCTCGTTCCATACATCCATCACCCTTTGTGTGAAATTATTAACCAATATTAACCAATTGAATCTGCAGATGAATGTAGATGCTTCTGCAATATGAATCTTATATTTATGTTTTTAAATATTCTCAGAAGATTCTGAATTAGGTCACCATTTAAACATATGTTCTAATGTTAGCAGATCCTTATCAGATTCTTGGACCAACGAGCAGCAGACTTGCAAACCCAGGTATGTTGAAAGGAACAAAAAAGCAGTTTTAATGAAAGAATAAAAATTAACACTAATTAACATTCATCAATTCCTTGATTAATTCTCCTTCTCTCATCTTTACTATCAAGATGGTTTTCACCATCATGTCTCTGTGTTTATTCCTATCACCAATACCGTCAAACATTATACTTCTGTCAGCCTTTCTCACTCTATCGAAACGTCTGCATGTATTTTGCCATATAATGAGCGTTTTGGCAGCTCTGGGCCTGTACTCGCTGGAGCTTCGAAGGATGAGGGGGGACCTCATTGAAACTTACCGAATAGCGGTAGGCCTGGATAGAGTGGATGTGGAGAGGATGTTTCCACTAGTGGGAAAATGAGGCCATAGCCTCAGGATAAATGGACATGCCTTGAGAAAGGAGATGAGGAGGAATTTCTCTAGTCAGAGGGTCGTGAATCTGTGGAATTCATTGCCACAGAAGGCTGTGGAGACCGTCAATTGATATTTTTAAGGTGGAGATTGATAAATTCTTGATTAATGTGGGTGTCAGGGGTTACGGGGAGAAGGCAGGAGAATGAGGTTGAGAGGGAAAGATAGATCAGCCATGATTAAATGGCGGAACAGACTTGATGTGCCGAATGGCCTAATTCTGCTCTGATGATTTATGAACTTCTGAACTTATTTTTTCTTTCTACTTACCTTTCCCAGCTTTGTGCCTGGTAAGTCTTGAATCTCTCCCCTTTCGTTTTAATAAAAATGGAAACACTGAAGCTGTGGGCTTCCTTTGGTCAAGATTTGGCATAATCGATTTGGCCTCAGGAAAGCCACCAGCTTCTACAAAGACTCCACACACCCATGCCACCGTCTGTTTGAACTACTTCCATCTGGCAGACGGTACAAGGCCTTCTACGCCCACACCTCCAGACTAAGAAACAGCTTTATCCCTAGAGCTATAGCTGCTCTGAATCGGTCCTGCTGAGAGCCTGCCATGATCTGTCTCTGCCCCCCAGGGTCATCTGGCACAACTGACCCCTGCATGAACCTTTTTTTGCACTTTATCTTGTTTCCCTTTTTTTTCTTTTCCCCCCCCCCTTTTGTTGTTTTCATTTTTGCCGTGATTTATTTATATATTTATATATCCAAAGACGTACAGGTATGTAGGTTAATTGGCTGGGTAAATGTAAAAATTGTCCCTAGTGGGTGTAGGATAGTGTTAATGTACGGGGATCGCTGGGCGGCACGGACTTGGTGGGCCGAAAAGGCCTGTTTCCGGCTGTATATATATGATATGATGATATGATATTTGATAGCATCGATATGGAAGCGACATTCTCAATCTCGTTGTACTTGTACAATGACAATATAAGATATTGTATTGTATTGTATTGTATTGTATTGTAATCCTCTCGTTCGCTCTGTTTCAGGGAGTGGTCAGATTCAGCTGTGGCAGTTCTTGCTGGAGCTTCTGTCCGACAGCACCAACGCCACCTGCATTACCTGGGAAGGGACCAATGGAGAGTTCAAGATGACGGACCCGGATGAAGTGGCAAGACGTTGGGGGGAGAGGAAGAGCAAGCCCAACATGAACTATGACAAGCTGAGCAGGGCCTTGCGTTACTACTACGACAAGAACATCATGACCAAGGTCCATGGCAAGCGCTATGCCTACAAGTTTGACTTCCACGGCATCGCACAAGCCTTGCAGCCCCACCCCCCCGAGTCTTCTGTGTACAAGTACCCAACAGATATCTCGTACATGAGCTCCTATCACGCACATCAGCCAAAGATGAATTTTGTGGCTTCCCATCCTCAGGCTCTACCTGTGACATCGTCTAGTTTCTTCGCAGCACCGGGTCCATACTGGAATTCTCCGACTGGGAGCATCTACCCAAATGCCAGGCATCCCGCCACCCACATGCCACCCCATCTTGGCACCTACTATTGAACAAAGCTCATATTCTCAATAAAGACTAGAGTTTCTGCTCTGGGAATGCAACACTGTGTTACTAACTATGGACTTTTAAAATTGGAGAACCCCCCCCCCCCCCTCCCTCCCAAAGTTTAGACTCAAACTACATGAACATACTGAAGATGAGATAAGTCTCAAATACTGGAAGAGATAAACCGTGTGTTGACGAATTGAGGAAAAAAAACTTGATATCTGTCTGTGGGAGATTGGAGTTGGGTTACTGGAAGGGCAGTATTTTGTAACGGGCATTTGAAATGAGAAAAAAAGAATTAAGGATCAAGAAACTGGTTACCTTTGGCTATCAGGAAGAAATGAGTGTTGCATGGAATGCAATATTGTGATTATGGAATTTAAGAATCAAAAATCAACACACAGCAAGAGAAAACAAAAGTCAAAATTATATAAATGTAGGACCGACCGACGAGAGACTTGAAATGTAACATCGTGGATATTCTTCAGTAGTTAAACTCTTGCTCTCTGAAATGAAATATTTATACCTTCCGGAATTTATTTGTTAACAGGATTTATCATTCTAAATATATCAAAATCAAAAATTGTGGAAGATATCTCCGAAACCTGGGAGACTGTTGGACAAAACTGCAATGATTTGGTACAATGATTTCTTACTTTGCATGGTTTGAGCCAAACATTTGGATTTTGAGTATGTGCAGAAGGCTTTGTGATGGACTGGTAATTAGATGAAGGCAATGAAGCAGGAGAATAGTTAGTTAGAGAGGAATGAACTGGTGTGCGTGTGTGTTTTGTTTTGCAAATGGACATGCAAAAACAAGACAATGTCAATTGGATGTACAAAGTTTCGCCAAAGAAGTCACCAAAAAAAACCAGGATAATTTTCATAGTCGTGAATATAGGAAGGGGAAATCAAAAACGGAAATCTGGAGCCAAAACACTTCCTCATATAATGAATTTTTTAAAGCAAATCTCTAAGAATTGGAAAACTGGGATTGTCTGGAATTATAACATTTTGAAAACAATCGGGATTTTGTGAATGTGCTTGATGTAAAACTGATCGGGACCTGAAACTTGGGGTTCTGACATTTTTATACCAGCACATTTGGGCTGGGGAAAAAGCCCATTATCAAACCTGAGGAGATTTCAATGCATTTTTTTTAAACCTAGGCGGTCGCCAGTTGTGAAGAGTCGCGAACGCTGTGCGTTTGTAAGAAATAAGTATTCAAATCAAGGTTATTTGCATTTTATATTGTAAACTTATTATGTAACTTATGCATTTATATATTCCTTTGTTTTCTGACACTACGAGTTGACCTCGGCCAACCATGAACACCAAAATAGTTTTTAAAAAAACATACAAAAATGGGAGAAAAAAAGAAAAAGAAAAAAAAATTACGCGCGATTAAATGTTACAGCCTTGATTTATAACT
Organism: Rhinoraja longicauda; assembly: GCF_053455715.1. NCBI lineage: Eukaryota > Metazoa > Chordata > Chondrichthyes > Rajiformes > Arhynchobatidae > Rhinoraja > Rhinoraja longicauda. The sequence continues at coordinate 45,693,084 of NC_135964.1, read as the reverse complement.
CTTTTTAATGAAATATGCTTTATGTTTACATATGAAACTCTTAGCACATAGGATGCAAATTATATATGTATTAAAATAAGCCTGGCTTTCATTTCTGAGTTTGTTTCACATTGTTACTCATACATAGAAACATGGAAACAGAAAATAGGTGCAGGAGTAGGCCATTCGGCCCTTCGAGCCAGCACCACCATTCAATATGATCATGGCTGATCATCCAAAATCAGTACCCCGCTCCTGCTTTCTCCCCGTATCCCTCGATTCCGTTAGTGTAGTTGATTCCGTTGATACCTCAAGCTTATGACAGCATCTGTTCGTGTGGTCATGTATGGTCATGTATGATGGGAGAGTGTGCATAGGCCAACGGAAGGGATGGTAATCCTAATTATATGTAGACAATAGACAATAGGTGCAGGAGGAGGCCATTTGGCCCTTCGAGCCTGCACCACCATGCAATGTAATCATGGCTGAACATTCTCAATCAATACCCCGTTCCTGCCTTCTCCCCATACCCCCTGACTCCACTATCCTTAAGAGCTCTATCTAGCTCTCTCTTGAATGCATTCAGAGAATTGGCCTCCACTGCCTTCTGAGGCAGTGAATTCCACATGTTTAAGTAACTTAATATCCAATAAGTTGGATCTAATCACCTTAAAAGATGGTGCTTTGGCACAAAATCAAAAAAATTGTTTTTAATCATGTAATTTTTATTCAATTATATTGATATTGTGCCAAAAAATCAGATATTTGAGGTATCATCATTTTAAGAGAACATTGCTTTCTGTAATATGGGTAAAATAATAGTGGCCTGAATCAGGATATAAATAGTTATTGTAGGCAGGTGCAATGAAAGAATCATAGCTTAAATTTGTGGATCAAATGAGGTGGATGGGTTAACAGGATTTCAACGGATGAGTCTTTGGAGCCAAAATTATTCTTTCTCATTACATATATGCGTAATATATGTGACAAATGTAAAACAGAGGATTTTCTAGTGTTGCTGCAACGTACAAGGCACATTTGTCATTGGTTCCTCTCTCCAGTTGAGTGACGTAATCCAGATTACAGAGCCATCTAAACTCCAGATCTCCCAGTTGCTAACCATTTTAACTCCTCTTTCCATTGCCCATACTGACCTTTCTGTCCCGGGCCTCCTCCATTGTGAGAGGGAGGCCACATGGCCACATGCAAAATGGAGGAACCACACCTCATATTCCACTTGGGTATCTTACAACCCAAAGGTATGAACAGTGAATTCTCCAATTTCAGGTAACTACAAAATCCTCCCCCTCTCCCTTCTTCCCCACTAACACCCTCCCCCCCCCCCCTTTTTCCCCTGTGCCCCACCTGGACTTGCACTTATTTCTCCCCTTTTACCTACATGCCTTCCTCTAGCTTCACAATTCAAACCTTTTCAATCCTTTTGTCTTACACCTTCGCTCTTTTCATTTCTGGCCTTCGTCCATTATCTGCCTGTTAAAAAAACCTTCTTCACTTTTATCAATCTATTACCTTCCAGGCTTTATCTGCCCTCATCTCTTCCAGCTATCTCCCCCCCCCCCCCCCCCCACCCCTCCCCAACCTACAATGTCTGAAGAAGGGTCCCCTCCCAAAGCGTCACCGATCCATGTTCTCGGGAACCGCTGCGTGACCTGTTGAGTTACTCCAGCACTTTGTGGGTTTTTTTTACTCCAGTTTGAAGCAGAGTGAGATTTTGTCAGGGATTTCACTTTGGTTTGGGATCCGGTCAGCCACTGTCTCCCATTTCAAGTCTTCATTAACACTACGATAGTGGCATGGGTGTGATAAAAGAATATTCCATGCTCTGTAAATAGTGTAAATGCCTCTTTGTTTTTCTTTTTAGTTATAGACACTAGACAATAGGTGCAGGAGTAGGCCATTCGCCCCTTTGAGCCAGCACCACCATTCAATGTGATCATGGCTGATCATTCTCAATCAGTACCCTGTTCCTGCCTTCTCCCCATACCCCCTGACTCCGCTATCCTTAAGAGCTCTATCGAGCTCTCTCTTGAATGCATTCAGAGAATTGGCCTCCACTGCCCTCTGAGGCAGAGAATTCCACAGATTTACAACTCTCTGACTGAAAAGGTTTTTCCTCATCTCCGTTCTAAATGGCCTACCCCTTATTCTTAAACTGTGGCCCCTGGTTCTGGACTCCCCCAACATTGTGACCTCCCAACATTGGGAACATGTTTCCTGCCTCTAAGGTGTCCAACCCCTTAATAATCTTATATGTTTCGATAAGATCCCCTCTCATCCTTCTAAATTCTAGTGTATACAAGTCTAGTCGCTCCAGTCTTTCAACATAAGACAGTCCCGCCATTACGGGAATTAACCTAGTAAACCTACACTGCACGCCCTTAATAGCAAGAATATCCTTCCTCAAATTTGGAGACCAAAACTGCACACAGTACTCCAGGTGCAGTCTCACTAGGGCCCTGTACAACTGCAGAAGGACCTCTTTGCTCCTATACTCAACTCCTCTTGTTATGAAGGCCAACATTTCATTGGCTTTCTTCACTGCCTGCTGTACTTGCATGCTTCCTTTCGGTGACTGATGCACTCGGACACCCAGAACTCGTTGTACGTCCCCTTTGCAGTTCCCTGGAAAAGTTCATTTTACATTTGCAAGTACAACATGCAAACAACTGGTGATCTAATCAGGGAAGTGATATTTGCAGAGATTATGTTTTGGTTTCGAAACGTTAGTTTAGTTTCATGATACATCGTAGAAACATGCCCTATCACAATAATTTTATGATATCCCACTTTCGCATCCACTCCCTGCACACTCAGGGCCGTTTTTTTAATTACAGAGGCCATTAAACCTACAAACGTCTTTGGGATGCAGGAGGAAGCTGGAGCACCCGGAGGAAACCTGTGCAGTCATTGGGAGAACGTGCAAACTCCACACAGACCGCACCTGAGATCAGGATCGAACTCGGGTCTCTGATGCCGTGCGGCAGCAGATCTACAGCGACACTACTTTGCTGCCTTACATATTATTCTTAGAAACCATTTTGAATTCAGCCTGAGAGCTCATCTAATTTTACATCAAGAAATCAAAAAAAAAGGCAGAGTCTCGATGTGTTCAAAAAAATGACAGAGTTCAAAAAGTAATCTCCAGAGGAATTTCTTTTAACCACGACTAAAGCTGGGCTATAACCAGTTGCCTTAACACTACAGATTTTGATGAAAATTGAGTTGGAAAAAGTCATCTTAAATTCTATCTGCCTTTAATTCAAAACCAAAATCTGCAATGTACACTATATAACGAACATTACACTTTGAAGCTGCATGTCCTGGCTTTAAATAAAAAGTTACACAGTGCAATGTGCAGTATGCCAATCTGTCTCTTTATATCTAATATTTACAAAAGCAATATTTACAATTTCCGTCCCAAATCAAACTTGCTCACTTAAAATAAAAAGTTTTGTTTTAATTGCATCCAAATTGCTTGCCATTTATCCTTCATTTTGTGGTAGAGAAACCATTTGGCCCAACCGTTTAAGCTCCATTTGCCTCTTCCCAAGTTATCTCAGCGAACCTAATCAATCACTTTAAGTTCCTCTGAAAAGACTGCAAGCTATTTGCCTCAGTTATTCCACATGTTGGCAAATTAGAACCAATCCCTGGATGGCCCGATTTAAAGAGACTGTCATAAAATCAAGTCAACCTGAAAATGCTTGCAATTTTGTGCCGCGATGAGGTTAAATGACCTTCAGAGTTGATGCGGAATGAAGGTAGGTGATAATGTGAAACGAGGTTTAATGATAGATAGGAAATGTATATGACCCAGCCATGGGTTAACAGATGACTGGGTTACTTTGGTTTACTTTGAGCAGGAGGTCCAGAAAGAGTAGGTACAAAGGGTAGGTATTCCAGGAGAATGCTTGTGTTTGCAGGATATATAGAGATGGAAATGTAGAGATGGGGAAACTGATGGGGAAAAGGGAGAGAGCGGGTGACGCAGTGGTAGAGTTGCTGCCTTCCAGTGCCAGAGACCCAGGTTTGATCCTGACTAATGGTGCTGTCTGTACGTGCACCTGTTTCCTCCCACATCCCAAGGTTCATAGGTCAATTGGCTTCTGTAAATTGTCCCTAATGTGTAGGATAGAACTAGAGTATGTGTGATTGTTGGTTGGTCTGGACTAAGTTTACATGGGGGTTTCTCTATATATTTTTTTAAGTGAGAGAGATGGGCATGTGGAAATGCCCTGATCTCCACACAAAGTTACAGATGCAGGATTTTTTTTTAAAGCCAGGATACTTTACTTCCTTAATGATGCTATATATAAGTACAATTGTTCTTGTAAAACTGGGGAACAAAAATGGAGTCCATAAGTTCTAGGATGAGAATAAGGCCATTCGGCCCATCATTTACTCTGCCATTCAATCGTGGTTGATCTATCTTTCCCTCTCAACTGTATTCTCCTGCCTTCGCTCCAAAACCCCTGACACCCTCTTTAGACTTTAGGGTATCTTGACTTTTAGGAAGGATTGGAAATCTTACCAGTTAGTACATTGTTCACATGGGGGGTGTTTGTAACTTTGTAAGCACCCTTTATGGGGCGAATATTTGCATACCAAAGGTATGCAAGCAACGAATATTACTGTGACCTGTCACGTATGACAATGTGATGAAGAATGAATAGACAATAGACAATAGGTGCAGGAGGAGGCCAATCGGCCCTTCGAGCCAGCACCGCCATTCAATGTGATCATGGCTGATCATTCTCAATCAGTACCCCGTTCCTGCCTTCTCCCCATACCCCCTGACTCCGCTATCCTTAACAGCTCTATCTAGCTCTCTCTTGAAATGCATTCAGAGAATTGGCCTCCACTGCCTTCTGAAGTCTGTGGTTTTCCCTCCGTTTCCTCCATGTGTCTAATGCGCTATCATACACAATGCCTGGACTTACTCAGAGATATTCACTTACATGGAATAAAAGAATAAATGTCATATCTGTGATTCTTCTCCAAACGTGGACCCTGGGCAGCGTATATACCAAAGATAGACACAACATACTGGAGTAACTCAATTGGACAGGCAGGATCTATCTCTGGCGAGATGTTATAGGTGATGTTTCTTCGAGACCCTTCTTCAGATTGAGTGTCGGGGGAGGGGGAGTCTAGAGATATGGAAGGGTAAGGCGTGGAAACGACAGATCAAAGCAGATGGTGATAAGGAAATGTAGAATGGTTCATTGTTAGCTGAGGGGAAGGTGACAATGTGGACTACAATCAGTAATATTAAGTCAGGAGGACAGTGGAACTAGTTGGAGAACTAGGATGGGGAGGGATGGAGAGAGAGAAAAAGCAAGGGTTACTTTAAGGTCTTCATTGTGCATGAAGCCAAGTAGACATAAAATGGGACCTTCCTAAGTAGGTTCCATTGAGCCCAATACTGGCACTTCTGTCTAGGGATGTAATCGAGCAAAGCTCTTGGACTACCCAGCAAAAACGTATGCACCACAAAAATACTTACAAACAACACCCACAATCTGTCAGTTTCCTTAATTAGAAAACCAATAAACTGCAGATGATGAAAAATACTGCAAGCACTGGGCAAGCGAATTGAACTTTGTATATCTCTGGTATATTTTTTATCTTTCCTACCAATAAGGCCATTCTACCCTGCCAGCCAGCTGTGCCTGCCAGCACACAGAGTATTTGCATCAATTCTCTATTCTCTCACATATGCTCCCAATTCTCTCACTGGGGTAATTTCCAACCAATTATCCTGATATTTAGAATGTATTTTGGGATATGGGTTGAAATCAGTGCATCTGGGGAAACCTATGTTGTCATTGGGAGAACATGCAAACACCACAGTCAATGCCTCTGGTCAGGATCGCATCTGGGTTCCTGGACCTGTGAGAAAACTACGCTACCTGTGGCATCACTGTTCGAAAGAGAAAACTGTTCCAAATCAAAGACTTCATCAGAACTAGGAAAAATAAAAAAATAATAAAAAAATTCAAAACATCAGAACAAATAAATTGAATGGCGGTGCTGGCTCGAAGGGCAGAATGGCCTCCTCCTGCACCTATTGTCTATTGTCTATTGTCTAAAAGAAAGGACACAAAGTGCTGGAGCAACTTAGCAGGTGAGGCAGTATCTCTGGAGCACATGGATCGGTGACGTTTCAGGTCGGGACCTTTTTTCAGACTTTCTGACCCAATACGTCACCTATCCATGTTCTCCAGCAATGCTGCTTGACTCTTCAGCACTCAGTGTTGTTTCTTGTAAACCAATATCTGCAGTTCCTTGTTCCGACTTTAGGTATAAGTTGTACAGACGTCAGGGATAGGTGAATGGGACAGGGGAAATGCTGCTAGGGTTCACCCAGCAGATTCTAATGTTTATGCAGCCAATGGATCCAGAATTTCCACTGGCATATTATTCCAGTGTTAATAGCTTAATAGTAAGCACCTCGTATAATCTTCTTTTCAAGCATCTCATATACATTACATGAATTAATCTTCCATCTTATTAAAGCAAATTTACCTAGTCTATAAGTAACCTGCCATAATTATCTTATTATAGGCACCTCTAACAGTAATTATACCAAGCAATATCTATATACTAAAACTCTTGTTTGTTTGTTTGTTTGTTTGTTTGTTCCAGAACTACATCCAAAATGGTACATGATAGCGTGACAATTTTAGGCCCACCTTACTCACCGTCGTCCCTTTGGTGCTAATGGAAGACGTTTCTTGAAATCGGTGTTATATTTTTTAAGTTATTCACATTTTAAAGTTTAAATATATCTCCTAGGGAGGGAGGGGGAGGGAGGAGAGGGAAGGGGGGAGTGGGGGAGGAGAGGTTTGGGCCCAACGGGTCCACTTGGTCTAGTCACAACTAATATTTGGGAGCTTATAAATAACTCCATCAATTTTGTCTGTTCTTTGCTGTTTCTTAGTTTGATCCTTATTGATCCTACTTCTACTTCATGATCTCTCGAGTCGAGAGCACTTTTCACCACCACTCTGATCTCGCCCCTTATGAATAGTGACGCGCCATCTCCTTTACCACGTTTTCCTATCCTTCATCAATGTTAAAACCATGGAATATTGCACTCCCACCTATGGTTACCCCGCAATCACATTTTAATGATGACAATAAGGGCATATCTGTGGAATTCCCCGCCTCAGAAGGCAGTGGAGGCCAATTCTCTGAATGCATTCAAGAGAGAGCTAGATAGAGCTCTTAAGGATAGTGGAGTCAGGGGGTATGGGGAGAAGGCAGGAACGGGGTACTGATTGAGAATGATCAGCCGTTATCACATAGAATGGCGGTGCTGGCTCGAAGGGCCGAATGGCCTACTCCTGCACCTATTGTCTATTGTCTATTGTCTATATCCGTCTACTTCTATTTGTGCCATTCATTAATTTACTTGTGAATGCTGTAAGCTTTCAGGTACATTGCCTTAACTTTTATGTGTAGGAAGGAACTGTAGATGCTGGTTTAAACTGAAGATAGACACAAAAAGCTGGAGTAACTCAGCGGAATTGGCAGCATCTCTGGAGAGAAGGAATGGGTGACGTTTCGGGACGAGACCCTTCTTCAGACTCAACTTCTCAGTCTGAAGAAGGGTCTCGACCTAAAACGTCACCGATTTCTGTACTTACTTGAATGTGAATAATACTGACATTATTATTTTGGTGGTCCTACTTCTAAGTATCTCCCTTTTCTCCAATTCCTTAATAATATCTAGTTTTCACACAAACCTATGAATGTAACATTTAAAATTATGTGTCGGAAAGAACTGCTGACGCTGGTTTATACTGAAGATAGACAAAAAAAAATCTGGAGTGGTTCAGAAGAATAGGCAGCATCTCTGGATGGAAGGAATGGGTGACATCTCAAGAAGGGTCTCGACCCAAAATGTCATCCATTCCTTCTCTCCAGAGATGCTGCCTGTACCGTTGAGTTACGCCAGCATTTTGTGTCTATTTAATTAAAATTAATAGCTGACTGAGCATCAATTACCAATTGTGTAGGAAAACAACTGCAGATGCTGGAACAAATCGAAGGTATCACAAAATGCTGGAGTAACTCAGCGGGTCAGGCAGCATCTCGGAGAGAAGGAATGGTGTCTGAAGAAGGGTCTCGACCCGAAACGTCACCCATTCCTTCTCTCCTAGATGCTGCCTGACTTGCTAAGTTACTCCAGCACTTTGTGATACCATCAATTACCAATTGGTGACTTCCAAATTTCTTCTGCATTTGGTTTGTATTTCTTGGCCACTCTCTTACTCCCCGGTTTTAGATAGTGTTCCAGGTGTCATATCCCCAACCAGTAGAAATATCTTCTCTCTGGCCTCTCAGTATTTCCCTTGTAAACTTCGAAACTTTGATATAATCACCTCTAAAACCTCTAAATCACAGGCAATATAATGTTAATCCTTTCAGTCGCACCATGTAATTTAATCTTTAATTCCAACGTCAGCCTGGTAAAAGAACGTTTAACATTCATTTATTTTTGCCACTGAAATTTTGCTGTAAGTTGCAGTCCCTCCTGTTATATCATTGATATATTAATTTTTGAGGCGTGAAGTGTTCAGGATGAGTTCAATGGCACCAGCATATACTTCCAATTTCTTTGTTAATGTAACAACTCAAAAATGCTCTGTGGGGCCAGAAATATGAGGATAGAGAAATGTTTGACTTGTAATGTAAAATGTGAAACTCAACTTGTGCCTTTGCCTCTTGGACCCACAGCTGGTATTTTCCAGAACAAAGTGTGCATTATCCTCCTCCAACCATCCCCCAGCTATTCAACTACCTTCAACCCCAAACATTTCCAATCTACTCACTGCTCTCAAAATACAATCAACTTTGAAAATATTGGGTGTGGATCTGAACTAGGCAGCCCATAAAGAGCAGAGTGAAACACTTTCAGGCTTTAGTCCTGATGACTGTAACTTTTTCAGCTCGCCTAGGCTCTCCGGACGAGGTGGGGGCCTAGCCACTGTGTTTAAGAAACATTTCGACTGCCGCCTCCTGAGCGCTGATCATTTCTCCAGTTTCGAGGTGCAACTTATTAAAGTAGGCCTCGCCTATCCCCTCTTAATTGTTCTTGTATATCGCCCACCAAAAATGCATAAGGATTTCATCACCCAATTTGCTGATCTTATCTCTAGCATTTTGCCCAAATTTGACCAGGTCATGATTCTTGGTGATTTTAACATTCATGTTTGCTGTCCCACTAAGCCTCTTGTGAGTGAATTTATGCACCTGGTTGAGTCCTTCAATCTGACTCTACATACGGCACGGTAGCGCAGTGGTAGAGTTGCTGCTTTACAGCGAATGCAGCGCCGGAGACACAGGTTCGATCCTGACTACGGGTGCTGCACTGTAAGGAGTTTGTACGTTCTCCCCGTGACCTGCGTGGGTTTTCTCCGACATCTTCGGTTTCCTCCCACACTCCAAAGACGTACAGGTATGTAGGTTAATTGGCTGGGTAAATGTTAAAAAAAAATTGTCCCTAGTGGGTGTAGGATAGTGTTAATGTACGGGGATCGCTGGGCGGCACGGACTTGGAGGGCCGAAAAGGCCTGTTTCCAGCTGTAGATATATGATATGATATGATATATGATACCACTCACAAGCTAGGCCATACACTTGACCTAGTGTTATCGTCCGCGTTCCCAATCTGCAATATTGAAATTACTGAGGCTTGTCTATCAGATCACAGCGCTATTAATTTTGATGCATCTCTGCCTTTCTCTCCCGCCAAATCTCGTCTCCCTGTTTGTTACTCCCGCTACATAAACGCACTGACTGCCAGTAAGTTCTCCGAGGCTCTCATAGCTGCCCCCAACATCTACATTATTGAGGCTTCTCCCTCCCATCTCAGCACTGAGGATCTCATCTCTTTATTTAACACCACTTGCTCTTCCATCCTGGATTCTGTTGCTCCTCTTAAAATGAAAAAGCCTAAGCCCAAAGGTCGGCCTTGGCTCAATAACACCACCAGAGCCCTAAGAAGGGAGTGCTGAAAATCAGAACGGAGGTGGAAATCTGATAAGCTTCAAATTTCCTTCGAAATTCTGAGAAACAATCTTCTCAAATACCAGGAAACAGTAAAGTCTGAGAGAGCACAATACTTTTCTGACCTTATCTCCAAAAACTCTCAAAATTCCAAGATCCTATTTAGCACTATTACCTCTGTCATATGTCCTGCCCCCAGTACCAGCTTAGTTGGGTCCCCTGCTAAGTGCGAAGAATTCTCTAAATTTTTCACCAGCAAAGTCAAGAACATTAGAATGAATATTTCCCCTCCCACCCGTGACCTAGCTGTCTCACTGGTCTGCTCATCTAAATTGGACTATTTCCAACCCATCACTCTATCCTCCCTTGCAAAGCTGGTCTCCACCATGAAACCTGCAACCTGCCCCCTTGACGTTGTCCCCACTACCCTTCTGAAGGATGTCATTGCAATAGCCGGTCCCAGCATCCTCTCTATTATCAACAGTTCTCTGGCCACTGGCACCGTTCCAACCTGTTTCAAGCACGCGGTGGTCCAGCCCCTCCTGAAAAAACCTAACCTAGACCCCACCTTACCTAGCAACTACAGGCCCATTTTAAAACTGCCATTCCTGTCAAAAGTCCTTGAAAAGGCAATTCTAAATCAATTAATGCCTTACCTACACCAAAATACAATCCTGGAAGGTTTCCAGTCAGGTTTCAGGGCCCACCATAGCACAGAGTCTGCCTTGTTGAAGGTACACAACGACCTGCTTCTCGCCATCGACACCGGCGACTGTGCTATCTTGCTCCTTCTCGACCTCAGCCCAGCGTTTGATACAGTGGATCACACCATCCTTATTGACTGTCTCCGGTACGGGGTTGGCGTTGATGGCACTGCCCTGGGTTGGTTCATTTCCTACCTCAAAAATAGGAGTTTCGCCATCAACGTAGGCAATTATTCCTCTTCCCCAGCTAGCCTCTCCTGCGGGGTTCCACAAGGCTCCATCCTAGGCCCCATTCTCTTCTCTCTATACATGCTCCCCCTCGGCCAAATCATTCAAAGGCACGGCATTTCTTTCCACTGCTATGCGGATGACACACAACTTTATCTCCCCCTGAAACCCAACAACCGGTCAAATTTAATCAGCCTCATGCACTGCCTTGAGGACATAAAATGTTGGATGGCACAGAACTTCCTTCAACTAAACGAGAGCAAGTCTGAGGTCATCCTATTCGGCTCCCCCGACTCCATTAAAACGATAACAGGCAGCCTTGGAAGCCTATCCCCCCTGGTCAAACCGCACGTCAAAAACATGGGCGTGATATTTGACTCGGCATTAAAATTTGACAGGCAAGTCAACGCTGTGGTAAAGGCCAGCTTCTTCCAGCTTCGTACCATATCGAAAATCAAACCATTCCTCAAATCTGACGACACTGAAAAAATCATTCATGCATTCATTTCCTCCCGCTTAGACTACTGCAACTCCCTATACACTGGGATCAGTCAATCATCCCTGTCCCGCCTACAATTGGTCCAAAACGCCGCAGCGAGACTCCTGACGCGTACCCGTAAAAGGGACCACATCACCCCGATCCTGGCCTCTCTCCACTGGCTCCCAGTAAGGTACAGAATCAATTTCAAGCTCCTCCTAATCACATATAAAGCCCTAAATGGGCTTGCCCCCCCTTATATCAAAAATCTTCTATCCCACCACTCTATCTCCAGGTCCCTCAGGTCGGCCGACTTGGGGCTACTCACTATCCCGCGGTCTAGGCTTAAGCTCAGGGGTGACCACGCTTTTGCGGTTGCAGTGCAGCTCCAAGACTGTGGAATAGCATCCCTCTCCCCATCAGAACTGCCCCCTCCATCGACTCCTTTAAGTCCAGGCTCAAAACCTATTTCTACTCCCTAGCGTCTGATGGGGAGAGGGATGCTATGAACTGTTTATGTATGTGCTGTTATGTTTATGTGCCATTGTATGTTCGTTTATTAGTACCTGAACTGATGTACAGTACTTTGGTCAACGTGGGTTGTGTTTAAATGTGCTGTACAAATAAAATTGACTTGACTTGACTTGACGTTAGACTTTGGAGATACTGCGCAGAAACAGGCCCTTCGACCCGCCGAGTCCGCACTGACCAGCCATCACACTGTACACTAACCGTACCGTAAATGGCTTGCAATGCCTCAGAACTCTCTATCCACACTATCCTCACTGCTACACGCACTTGGGGCAATTTCACAACTTTTGTACAACTTGCCAGTTATCCTACGAACCTGAACGTCTTTGGTGTGTGGGGGGAAACCGGAGCACCTGGAGAAAACCTACCGGATCACAGGAAGAATGTACAAGCTCTACACAGACAGCACCCATGGTCAGGATTGAACCTGGGTCTCTGGCGCTGTAAGGCAGCAACTCTACCGTTGCTCCACTGTGCCGCCCTAACACTGATCTAGTAACATCTCATGCACCAACGATTTGGAAATAAGGATGTGGCACAGCAGTACATAACACTTAACACAGTTGTCAAAATTCCTCATTGTGTCACAGGCTAACCCAAGCGTTAACTGCTCTGCTAAAATAGCGAAGAGAGAGATGTAGTGTGGGTTAAATTAATCTTCTGTCAATATCCAGCAGAGCAAATGTAAGGAGTTCATTTTGTTGATTAATATCTGATGTTATTCTTTTGATTAATTTGAAGGCTTAAGCTTCAGATAAAAGTGGACGCTGCATGTTTTTCTCCACTAACAGTGCTCTTGCTAAAGGAGGTTCATAGGTTCTAGGAGCAGAATTTGGCCATTCGGCACATTGAGGCTGCTCCGCCATTCAATCTTTTCGTTGATCTATCTTTTCGTCTCAACACCATTCTCTTGCTTTCTCCCTATAACCCCTGACACAAGGTCTCTTGTGCCACAAACTTTACCTGATGTATACTGTGAATTGGGACTGGTTTCTTTGGATAAACTGCTCACACACTCTATCATTCAGTCAAATTCTTTGAGCTGGAGATTTTACTTCCCGGCTGGGTGTAAATCTAACATTGACTTGACTGATGCTGTGTCAAGAGATGTTTCCTGGCCCACTGAGTTACTCCAGCACTTTATGTCTTTCTGTGCAAACCAGCATCTCCAGTTCCTTGTTTCTACATTAAGACTTGACTCATTATAGCGTGGTTTTCAATATGAATGAAAAGCAGGGGTTCTGTGAAAAAGGGCTGATTTTCCACAACTGGCAGAAGTGACTCACTCCAAAACTGAGATGGTTGTTCATGCACTTCCCTCCATGTTGGATCATCAGTTTTCAATAGGGATCCAAGGGTGTTCGTACTGAGATCACGACCAACACACCATTGAAGAGTCCCCACACAGAAATAACCTGGCATTCCCTCACTCTCTATCCCTCCCCCACCCAAGTTGCACCAGCGTCTCGTTTTCACGCAACGAACAGCTATATATGGTCTGTTTCCCTAACCATCATTACTTTTTTGCATATCTTTCTTTCATTGTTCTTTATCTCGCTATATCATCATCTATATCTCTCGTTTCCCTTATCCCTAACCCGTCTGAAGAAGGGTCTCGACCCGAAACATCAGCCATTCCTTCTCTCCAGAGATGCTGCCTGCCCTGCTGAGGTACTCCAGCATTTTGTGTCTTTCTACAGAAATAACCCATTCAGCTCTATTGATCCATTCCACCATCAATGCCCCCTTTCCACCTAACCATATCAATATCCATGACTAGGTTCCACTATAGCTCTCTGAGACATCTATCACCTTTCAATTCTGGCCTCTTAAATTTCCCTAAACATGAATAATGCCACAAAAGGCACAGAGTGCTGGAGTAAGTCAGTGGGTCAGGCAGCAATTCTGCAGAACTTGGAAAGGTGACATTTTGGGTCTGTACCCTTCTTCACTCCCGACCCAAAACATCATCTACCCATGTTCTACAGAGATGCCAACCCAAAATGTCACCTATCGATGTTCTCCAGAGATGCTGCCTGAATAGCTCAGTCACTCCAGCACTTTGCCTTTTTCTGGTAAACCAACATCTGCAGCTCCTTGATTCTCCATGAATGACTCCATCATTGGTAGCCGGGTCTCTCTAACTCCTCTACAATTCTCCACATTGCCAACCCCGTTGATATTTGTCTGTGTCTGTCTTCGTAATGCCTTATGTGGTTCAGTGTGGTATTACATTTAATAACACTTCTGCAAAATACCTTACAAGGTTTTGCTTCACTAAAGGTGCTGTGTGAATTGTTGCAGCTTCACATGGGGAAGGATCCAGTGGGGCTGTTGTCGAGGGAAAGATGTAAAAAAGCATGCCAGCTGAAGTAACCATGAATAATATCAGACTGATGATTGTCAGTCTTGAGATTTGCAGTGAGGCATCAAGGAATGTCAATGGTGATCTTGGTCACAATATAATGGGAGAAGGTCTCCTTAATGCTACCATTGCATTGTACTTGAAATAACCAAACTTTCATTACTTGCGTAGAACTTGAGGTTTGCTTATGTTTCTTATTAGGGAACACTCAGACAGAACTTCATGGCAGGCAAGAACACATCCAGCAATTTATATCAAATAAAACCCAAAGTACCTGAGTAACTCAACGGGTCAGGCAGCATCTCTGGTGAACATGGATAGGCTATGTTTCGGATTGGAATCCTTCGATACTTTGGGTCTTTTTCTGGTTAACAAATAAACGACTATTGACTATTGACTATTGACTATTGATCTGTAGTTCTTTGTGACTAACAATTTGAATTGACAAGAGTTCACTCCTCATTCATGACAGGTGAAAGTGAAACACTGATTTTGTCCATCAAAGCAGTGGGGCAATCTAACCGACTGCTTCATTGGAAAAACGGCCCACGATAAAACGGCCAAATGTTATAATAAAACAGTCTGATGATGAGTGGAAGGTAAGCATGAGTGGCTGAAAATGTTATTGGGTAGAAAGCAAGGAAGTTAGGCAGGAAAGACAGGAAGTGTGTAGGGAGGAACTGCAGATGCTGGTTTAAAGCAAAGATAGACACAAAAAGCTGGAGTAACTCAGCAGATCAGGCAGCATCTCTGGACACACTGTCTTTTTTTTTTGTAAACCAGTATCTGCCATTCCTTGTTTCTGCATTCCTTGCATGTTTTGTAATGAATACAGACTATTGCTAATTTACAGGCGGCACAGTGGCACAACTAGCAGAAGGGCTGCCTCAGAGTTCGGGGGTTCCATGTTCAATCCTGACCTGTGGTGCTATGTGTACAGTGTTTGCATGTGCTCCCTGTAGCTGCATTGGTTCCCTCCAGTTGGCCCAGAGTTTTGCAGATTGGTAGATGAAATGGCTCCGCAAATTGCCTCCAGAGTATAGGTAAATGGCAGAATCTGCAGGGAGTTCAAGAGTCAAGAGGTTATGGGGTTAAGGTGTCAGGGTCGTGAGGAGAAGGCAGGAGAATGGGGCAGAGAGGGAAAGATAGATCAGCCATGATTGAATGGCAGAGTAGACTTGATGGGCTGAGTGGCCTAATTCTGATCCTGGAACTTATGAAGAGAGTCAAGAGTGTTTAATTATCATTTATTCACAAAATGCTGGAGTAACTCAGCAGGTCAGGCAGCATCTCGGGAGAGAAGGAATGGGTGACGTACTGTTAATTATCATACTGTATATACCGAATCGGAACATGAATTCTTACCTGCAGCAGCACAACAGGTTTGTAAACACAGTACTCAATAGATAACATAAAAAACAAACAAAAAAATTTCAATAAAAACACCCAATATGATGCTGAACAAAACAAAAGCAACAAAGTCCCTCGTGCAACCAAGACAGTTTGCACATCGAAGTTTAGTTGGTGTTCGTAGTGTTCGGTTTACCAAGACAGTTTGCACATCGAAGTTTAGTTGGTGTTCGTAGTGTTCGGTTTATTGGGCAGAAGTTATTCCTGAACCTGGAGGTCATTGCAGGGATATTAAATGCCAGGGAGAACTAATGGGGAAATGGGATTGCTCTCTAAATGGCAATGGCTTCTATGGGATGACTGGAAGATGTGACTGGTGGTGGGATCATGTAAGAAATATGGAAATAATGAAGTATGTTCTCTGCCTTCCTTGGAAGGATTCATGTGGCATGAAGTTTAGGGGGAATGTGGGTTCAACAGATCCAACTGCAGCTCCTTTACAGCTCCAACCTCAGTCAACCCGTCCAATCTGACCTCCCTCCCTCACTCACTCTTCATATCAAGAGACTTGGGAAAAAAACAGCCAACTGATTCTGGGCCTGAATGACAACGAGACAGAATTAGGCCACTCTGCCATCGAGTCTGCTCCACCATTCGATCGTGGCTGATCTTTTATCCGGACGACAGCATATTTTCGGATGACTCTGCAATTGTGGGCTGCATCAGTGAGGGGAGGGAAGCTGAATACAGACTTTGTTGAGTGGTGTAGGCTGAATCATCTCCAGCTCAATACTGTGAAGACTAAGGAGTTAGTGGTGGGCTACAGGAGGAGAGAGGGACGCTGGGGCCCTGTACAAGAAGGGACAGAGCCAGCTGTACGTTTTGAAAGGGCTCTGCTCCTTCAACGTCTGCAGTAAGATGCTGCAGATGTTCTACCAATCGGTAGTAGCCAGTGCCATCTTCTTCGCTGTTGTGTGCTGGGGCAGGTGGGCGAAGGCCGTGGACAGCAACAGGATTAACAAACTCATCAGTCCTCGGGGCGGCGTTGGACCACCTCATGGGAGGTGGTCTTGGACGGGACGATGCTCCTCAACCTGCGGAGTACCTTGGACAATACAGCTCACCCCCTCCATGACACACTGGTCAACCTGAGGAGCACCTTCAGCAACAGACGTCCCACCAAGATGCAGGACAGAATGCCACAGGGGATGCTTCTTCCCTGTGACTATCAAACTGTACAACTCCTTCCCCTTCTGTCATGGGGTAGACTGAGACTGACTCCCTTCCCCACCCCCCAATCCCCAAGCACAGACGTCTAATCCAACATTTGGGCATCACGGTGGCACAGCGGCAGAGTTGCTGCCTTACAGCGCTTACCGCGCCAGAGACCCAGGTTCGATCCCGACTACGGGTCCTGGCTGTGTGTCCAGAGATGCTGCCTGACCTGCTGAGTTACTCCAGCATTTTGTGAAATAAATACCTTCACAGAAACAGATAATCAGATCACAATCCCATTGGCAGATGTGAAAGGTGCTTGCCATGAGCAAAGTAACTGGCTCCACAGTATTCAATTTGATGATACTTTATCAAGAGTGTTTTCAAGAGAGAGTTAGATTTAGCTCTTGGGGCTAACTGAATCTAGGGAAATGGGGAAAAAGCAGGAATGGGGTACAGATTTTGGATGATCAGCCATGATCATATTGAATGGCGGTGCGGGCTCAAAGGGCCAAATGGCCTACTCCTGCGCCTATTTTCCTTGTTTCTATTGTCACATGTACAGTGAAAGTCTTTGTTTTTGCATGCAATACGCAAAGAGTCACCATCTTTCTGGCGCAAACAAAATTACAAAGGTACACATGAGAGTCGTGTTGGCCCCTCTTTGTTCTTGCGCCTCCCCCACCCCACCACCGGGTCCTTCTTTCTTCTCGGCGGCGCCCCTATACCCCCCCTCTCCCGCACTCCACCCTTCCCCCCCCCTCTTTGTTCTCTGTGGCTTGACCCAACCTGACCGCCCTTCCTTGGCCTCCCCTCACCCGGCCACCAAGTCCGCTCTTTCACGGCTCTGTGGCCCTCTCCTCAGCAGGAAGTACAACATTAACAATTTCAGAGATCCTTCGTTGGCTTTGGGACGTTCTGGAAAAGATGGTGCGCGGTCTCTTGTTTAAATATCCGATGCCCTTTCAATGGCCGCTATTGAATCTGATTGCACTGGCTGTTGATGTAATGGATTCCAGATCATTGCAGTTTGCTGATTTAATAGAAACTCCACCGATCTCCACTAATCATCCTGTCATCCAGGCTGTGGGATAGAGCCCACGTTATGGACTGTTACTGCCATCTCCTGGTGAAAACCAACATTGTTCGCTTGTAATTATGTTTTCGTCATCAACTGCTGAAACATGATAATTCTGCACAAGCCACAAATTAAATGCCTGGAGAGATCAGGAAATTGAGACATACGGCACAGAAACAGGCCTTTGGCCTAACTCCTCCACGCTGGCCAAGGTGCCCCATCTAAGCTTACTTTGTGGCCCATATCCCTCCAAACCTTTCCTGGTACAAATAGCTTCAGATCTGGGACAGAGTTTTGAAGAGATCTTAAACTCGTCACGTATCATCATTAATTTATCGTAGTTTAATTTAGGATACAGTGCAAAAACAGGCCCTTTGGCCCACTCAGTGGGCACAAGCCAGCGATCCCCGCACACTAACACTATCCTACACACACTAGGGACTTTCGACAATTTTATCAAGCCAATTGACCCACAAACCTGTATGCAATTGGAGTGTGGGCGGAAACCAGAGCACTTGGAGAAAACCCAGGCAGCTCGTGGAGAGAACGTACAAACTCCGCACAGACCGCACCCGCAGTCAGGATCGAACCCGGGTGTCTGGCGATGTAAGGTAGCAACTCTACCGCTGCGCCACCGTGCTGGTTTTTGAAGAGATCCTAAAATTGTCAATTATCATTGTTCTTTTATCCTAGCTGGATTGAAATCCTGGAAGCCTTCATTTAATGGCACTCTGCACCAGCATTTCAGTGCAGTGGCTCCACCAGTCTAGCTGAGCTGCAATTAGAGTCAATAAACATCAGACATCCGCAACACCAATATTCCAAAGGACACAGTCGCTTTTCATTGGCAGTGATCTGTTCTCTTTACCCAAATCTGCACTAGAAAAATGAAATGATACTGGGTACAGCTCTGCCCAATAAATTGCTGAGAGTTATAGTTGTAGATGTAGCCAAGTCCTTCGCACAGACCAGACTCCCCACCATTGACTCCATCTACGTTTCACGTTGCCTTGGAAAAGCAGCCAACTTTATCAAAGACTTCACACAAAGGGTGGTGGGTGTATGGAACAAGCTGCCAAATGAGGTAGTTGAGGCTGGGACTATCCCAAAGCTTAAGAAGCAGTTGGAAAGGTACATGGTTAGGACAGGTTTGGAGGGAGATGGACCAAGCGCAGGCAGGTGGGACTAGTGTAGCTGGGACATGTTGGCCGGTGTGGGTGAGTTGAGCTGATGGGCCTGTTCCTACACAGTATCATTCTATGACTATGACTAGTCCCTTGCCTGGTCATTCCTTCTAGCTGTTCCTGTCTGGCAGAAGGTACAGAAGCCAGAAAGCGCACACCGTCAGACTCTGGAACAGCTTCTTTTCCCCTGTTATCAAGCTTCGGAACAGTCCGTCCATAAGCTAGTGTACTGTCTGATTCACCTCTTGAGGACATTGGACTTTGTCTAAGCAATAGATGCATTACCAATGCTCTGCAATGCTGAGAATTATATTCTGCACTGTATCTCCCGCTGTGCTCCATGAGTTGAGTTAGACTTGATTGTACCACAAGTATTTGAGTTAGACTTGATTGTATTTACGTATGGTACATTTGATCTGTTTGAATAACATGCAAAACAAATTATTTCACTGTAGCCCAGTACACATGACAATAAAGCTAAAACTAATTCTAAAGGCAATGCAATGAGAGGTTTTGTTCCTCAGGGAAGGGACTGATGATATTGGCAAGTGAGGATGTGGGGAAAAACGTTTCACTTTATACACAGTTTGAGTGCAAAAATAAGCATCAAAATAGTTCTAATACCATAAAAATGTATCAAAATCGGCTCAACACGTCTTACATTAACTAACAGAAAGTGCATCTGGATGCTATCTGCAGACAAATAGAGTGGAATTCATTGAGAGTGCAATAGGTCGCAGCAAGTATCCCGAGTCATTGCAAGTAATAAAAATGCTGTGGAGTTTAATTTTATTGTAGGTTTTATTGATCACATGTGTGCTGGCCTTGAAATGACATCCACATCAGCTCAGAAAGGTTGAATGCTTTCAAACAAGAAGTTAATCCAATCAAAACAAATTTCACAACCAGTTTTTTTTATTTGGTTCTGTACTTTATATAGATAATATACACAAGTGTACATGTATACCTACTCACACACCAATATACTTGCATATACAGTATATATATATATATATATATATATATATATATATATACCTACAAAGATGGGCGGCACGGTGGCGCAGCGATAGAGTTGCTGCCTTACAGCGAATGCAGCACCGGAGACTCAGGTTCGATCCTGACTACGGGCGCCGTCTGTACGGAGTTTGTACGTTCTCCCCGTGACCTGCGTGGGTTTTCTCCGAGATCTTCGGTTTCCTCCCACACTCCAAAGACGTACAGGTTTGTAGGTTAATTGACTGGGTAATATGTAAAAATTGTCCCTAGTGTGTGTAGGATAGTGTTAATGTGCGGGGATCGCTGGGCGGCGCGGACTCGGTGGGCCGAAGGGCCTGTTTCCGCACTGTATCTCTAAATCTAAATGGGTAAACATAATTCCCCTCGGGTTACTATTAAATCTGTCCCCTCTCACCGTAAAACTATGTCCTATTGTTCTTGATTCCCTTAGATAGACAAAAAGCTGGAGTAACTCACCGGGACAGGCAGCATCTCTAGAGAGAAGGAATGGGTGACGTTTCGGGTCGAGACCCTTCTTCAGACTGCTACTTTTCGGGTCGAGACCCTTCTTCAGACTGGCATTCCCTTACCCTGGGTAAAAACCTGTGCATTTGCCCTATCTGTTCCCCTCATGATTTCATACACCTCTATAAAATCACCCCTTGGCCTACTGCACTCCCAGAAATAAAGTCCTACCCTGCCCAAGATGAAAGCCAACTGGATGAAATGCTGAGAATATTGGCAAGTAAAAAATGGCAACAATATTGGCAAACCATGACGTTGAACGACAATGAGGAAGCATTTAAAACAACATTCAATGGAGTATAGGAAAAATATATTTCACTTAGAGGAAACACCATGACATGATGAATAGTCTTTCACCTTCTCCTTGGGAGCTTCTAAAGGTCAAACGTGACTTACTTATACTCTGGTTTTGGGGATATTCATAAATTCATATGTTCTGGGAGCAGAATTAGGCCATTCGGCCCATCAAGTCTACTCCACCACTCAATCTTTGCAGATCTATCTTCCCCTCTTAACCCCTTTTCTCTGGCCTTGTCCCCATAACCTTAAACACCCATGATAATCAAGAATCCATCTATCTCTGCCTTAAAAATATCCATTGACTTGGCCACCACAGCATTCTGTGGTAATGAATTCCACAGATTCACCATTCTCTGACGAAATAAATTCCTCCTCATCTCCTTCCTAAAGGAACATCCTTTTATTCTGAGGCTGTGGCCTCTGGTTCTATGAGGCAGCTAATGGGGCCATTATCAAAATCGCAAACTCTTGCTCCGATGGATAGGAGGATGTTGAAGGAAGGGACAAGTGAGTTGCTTGTGATGAAGATAGAGAAAACATTTCTTCACACAGAGTGGTGAGTCTGCGGAATTCTCTGCCACAGAAGGTAGTTGAGGCCAGTTCATTGGCTATATTTAAGAGGGAGTTAGATGTGGCCCTTTTTGCTAAAGGGATCAGGGGGTATGGAGAGAAGGCAGGTACAGGCTACTGAGCTGGATGATCAGCCATGATCATATTGAATGGCGGTGCAGGCTCGAAGGGCCGAATGGCCTACTCCTGCACCTATTTTTCTATGTTTCTATGACACAAAGTGCCGGAGTAACTCAACGGGTCAGGCAGCATCCCTGGAGAGAAGGGATGGGTGATGTTTCGGGTCAGAACCCTTCTTCAGATTGAGAATAGAGGGGAGGGAACTGGAGGTAGGAAAGCTGAGTTACGACAGTACTTTGCAGGTATAAACTAGCATCCTTTCTACACTGGGGTGTTTGTGAGCTGTTTGAGTCCTTCTGCTGCCTATGCAATGTCTCTGTACACTCCCAATGCCTGATCTCAAGGTTCCTAATAACATCTCAAATACTCTTTCTCCATTTTGTGCATTTTCCCCATACATCAGTTGGGATGTTGCAATTACTTAAGGGTGCTTTCAACACATCTGTGAATCTTTTCCACAGCCCGTATAGTAATCCATCCCTAGACAAAGCTCAGAATGGTTCATTTTGGGAGTTTGGTGTAGGTTATGCCGACCACATTGAGGACAACCAAGTACAACTGGGGCATCCTGTTGGGTACGGAACAGCTCAGAGTAAGGAAAGAGGCAAGCGTTAAGGTGCAATAGTGCCGTTTAAGAGGCTTTTAAACAGGCACGTGCAGGGAATGGAGGAAGATGGATCATGTGCAGGCAGATGAGATCCGTTTATCTTGGCATCATTCTGTGCAAAAGGATATGATTTGAGTCGAGAGGTACCAGAATGCATGATTTCTCCTCGATATCCCGCAGCTCCGCTCTTGCTCCCCCTCCCCCCATTCGTAACAAGGTCCCCTTGTCCTCACCTTCCACCCCATCAGCTGTCGCACACAACATTTAATCCTCCAACATTTTCACCACCTCCAACGGGATCCCACAACTGGCCTCATCTCCCCATCTCCCTTTCTGCTTTCCGCAGAGACCGTTCCCTCCAAAACTCCCTGGTCCACTCGTCCCTTCCCACGCAAACCACCTCCTCCCCAGGTACGTTCCCCTGCAACCGCAGGAGATGCAACACCTGTCCCTTTACCTCCCCTTTCGACTCCATCCAAGGGCCCAAACAGTCTTTCCAGGTGAGGCAGAGGTTCACCTGCACCTCCTCAAACCTCATCTATTGTATCCGCTGCTCTAGATGTCAACTTCTCTAAATCAGCGAGACCAAACGCAGGATCGGCGATCGTTTCACTGAACACCTCCGCTCAGTCCGTCTTAACCTAATTGATCTCCCGGTGGCTCAGCACTTCAACTCCCCTTCCCGTTCCCAATCCGACCTTTCTGTCCTGGGCCTCCTCCATTGTCAGAGTGAGGCCCAGCGCAAATTGGAGGAAAAGCACCTCATATATCGCTTGGGTAGTTTACACCCCAGTGGTATGAACATTGACTTCTCTAACTTCAGATAGTCCCTGCTTTCCCTCTCTACCCCCTCCCCTTCCCAATTCTCCCATTAGTATTCCTGCCTCTGACTATATTCTATCTTTGTCCCGCCCCCTCCCCTGACATCAGTCTGAAGAAGGGTCTCGACCCGAAACGTCACCCATTCCTTCTCTCCCGAGATGCTGCCTGACCTGCTGAGTTACTCCGGCATTTTGTGTCTACCTACAAAATCCAAGAGGACCTATGAAATTATTATGGAATATAAAGTACAAACATTTTTAGAGATACCTCCATAAGAAGAATTGATTGGAATACTGATTGGCATACTGTAAAACTGCGCTAATCTGACTTATCGAAACGTATAAGATTATTAGGGGGTTGGACACGTTAGAGGCAGGAAACATGTTCCCAATGTTGGGTGAGTCCAGAACTGAGATGAGGAAAAACTTTTTCAGTCAGAGAGTTGTGAATCTGTGGAATTCTCTGCCTCAGAAGGCAGTGGAGGCCACTTTCTCTGAATGCATTCAAGAGAGAGCTAGATAGAGCTCTTAAGGATAGCGGAGTCAGGGGGTATAGGGAGAAGGCAGGAACTGGGTACTGATTGAGAATGATCAGCCATGATCACATTGAATGGCGGTGCTGGCTCGAAGGGACGAATGGCCTCCTCCTGCACCTATTGTCTATTGTTTATCTGGTACGTCACACAATGAATGAAAGGGAACAATGAAAAATAGAGGAACCTTGGTGTATCACTCCAAGAATCCCTGTAGGTGGCAGCACAGTCAGATTACAGCGTTTACTGAATTCTTGCCTTCTGTAGATGGGGTACATTGAACATTAGAGGAAGGAGATTATGGTGCAGGCTTTTCAAACATTGATCAGCCATAGCTGGAGTATTGTGTGCAGTTGTGGCCGCCACACTTAAGGAAAGTTTTAGTTTAGTTTCGTTTAGAGATACAGAGCGGAGACAGGCCCTTCGGCCCACCGAGTCCGCACCGACCAACGATCCCCGCACATTAACACTACGTAACATACACTAGGGACAATTTACAATTTTACCAAGCCAATCATCTTGCAAACCTGTACGTCTTTGGAGTTTGGGAGGAAACCGAAGCTCCTGGAGAAAACCCACACAGGTCACGGAAGACTGTACAAACTCCGTGCAGACAGCACCCGTAGTCAGGATCAAACCCAGGTCTCTGACATAGAAAATAGGTGCAGGAGTAGGCCATTCGGCCGTTCGAGCCAGCACCACCATTCAATATGATCATGGCTGATCATCCAGAATCAGTACCCCGATCCAGCTTTCTCTCCATATCCCTTGATTCATCTAGCCGGAAGAGTTATATCCAACTCTCCCTTGAATACATCCAGTGAATTGGCCTCCGACGCTGTACGGCAGCAACACTACCGCTGCTCCACAGGTTACAAGGGGACCAGATAGGTTGGGTTTGTTTTCCTTGGAATGGAAAAGGCTGAGGGGAAGCTTAAATGTGGCACAAAAAAATTACCAGGCCACAGATAGGGTAGATAGTAGGAAACTTCTCATAGCAGTAGTATATAACAAAAGAGGGCACAGGATTGGAGATTTAGAGGGGATCTGAGGAAAAAAACTAATATTTACAAAGTATCTAGATGAGGAGAAACAAGGGACTGCGGATGCTGGTTTACTGTCACACTCACAAAGTGCTGGAGCAACTGAACAGGTCAGTCAATGGTGGCACAGCGGTAGAGTTGCTGCCTTACAGCACCAAAGACCCGGGTTCAATCCTGACCACGGGGTGCATGTCTGTATGGAGTTTGTGCGTTCTCCCCGTGACCTGCGTGGGTTTTCTCCAGGATCTCCAGTTTCCTCCCATACTCCAAAGATGTACAGGTTTGTAGTTTAATTGACTTGGTAAAATCCCCACACACTTACCCCAATGTGTCTAGGATAGTGTAAGTGTGTGGGGATCGCTGGTCGGCACAAACTCGATGGGCCGAAGGGCCTGATGCCGCTGTATCTCTAAACTAAACTAAAGGTGACGCTTTGAGTTGGGATCCTCTTCAGACTGATTGTGGGGGTGGGGGAAGAAAGCTGGAGGAGAGGAGTAGTTACAAACCCTGGCAGGTAATAGGTTGATACAGGTGAGGGGGGGTGGGGGGGTGAGTGTTTTATAGGTAGATGGTTGGGCAAAGGCCAGAGATGTGTACTTGAATTGCCCAGACTCGGGTACTAGAAAATATGTATAGAATGGATGGTTACACGAATATCAGCAGCAGATTGGTGGGTGAAGATCTTATTTCTGTGTTGTACAGGCTCTATGACTATGTAAACACTTGAGAAAAAGGTGAAGTGCAGAATATGGGTGGATTGCTGAAATGACACCTACATTTAAGGAGGATAGAATACATCAAGGGAATTATAGAGCAGTCAGCTACACTTTGATGGTAGGAAAAATAATAGAGCCCCTCCAAAACAAAAGGATACATCTTGAAAAGAAGCGTATAATAATGAATTGTCAGCAGTGATTTCCAAAGCTCAAATCGTGTTTGGCAGGAAAACAGAGAGTGGGAGTAAAGGGCAACCATTCACTGTGGAAGAAGTTTGCACATGACTCAAAACTGGATCACGGCTCTTCACAATTTACATTCTTTGACTTGACTTTTCTATCGAGATACAGCGTGGACACTGGCCCTTCGGCCCTCCCAGTCCGCGCCGACCAGCGACCACCCCGTACACTAGCACTATCCTACACGCCAGGGACAGTTTACAATTTACAGTAGCCAATTAACCTACAAACCTGTACGTCCTTGGGATGTGGGAGGAAACCGGAGCACCCGGAGAAAACTCACGCAGTCACGGGGAGAACGTGCAAACTCTGTACAGACAGCACCCGTGGTCAGGATCGAACCCGAGTCTGTGGCACTGTAAGGCAGCAACTCTACCGCTGTGCTGCCACATCAATACAGTGCATTCAGAAAGTATTCAGACCCCTTCACTCTTTCCACATTTTACAACGTTACAGCCTTATTTTAAAACGGATTAAATTCATTTTATTTATCATCAATCTACACACAATACCCCATAATAAAAAAGCAATAAAAATAAGGCTATAACGTAGCAAAATGTGGAAAAAATGAAGTGGTCTGAATACTTTCTGGATGCACTGCACATCAATGCTTAAGGCTCTGGAATAAAAAAAACTGTTTCTGCATTTGTAAATGAAATTAAACAGCACCTGCAGTTCCTTGCTTCTACATCTACTGTTCCAAATGTGCTGTCAGTAATGGTTCCTTGTTAGCTCTCCCTGCACTATGGGCTGCAATATTATGCCTAAACACATCAATTTGATGGACTGTGCCGAATTTACGATAATACAAGTGCTGTGTTGGAAGGAACTGCAGATGCTGGTTTACACCGAAGATAGACACAAAATGCTGGAGTAACTCAGCGGGACAGGCAGCATCTCTGGAGAGTAGGGATGGGTGACGTTTTGGGCCGAGACCCTTCTTCAGACTGTTGTGTTGTGTTGGCCACTTTCTTCCTGGTAAGATGTACCATCGCATACTAGTTTATAAATTCATAAGCCATCGGAGCAGAATCAGGCCATTCGGCCAATCAAGTCAATTCCGTCATTGAATCATGACTGATCAATCTTTCCTTCTCCACCCCATTCTTCTTCCTTCCCCCTTACAACCAGTGACACCCGTACTGATCAAGAATCTTTACACCCCCAACACCATACTTTACAGCCTCTGCATTGCAGACAGCTTTCATTGCAAGTGATTATGTCATTATCACATGGCTGCTTGTGGAAATTTGTTAGATGCAAAATGGCAGTCAGGTGTCGCACACTAAAACAGCGATTACACTTCAAAAAACGACCCCATTGTTTGTAAGTTGCTTTTGTGACCCTTGTGCGCCTATTTAAAGCAACTGGTTTCCTCTACAAACAGCTTCTTGAGTGAAGATGGGCACAAAGTGCTGGAGTAACTCAGCGGGTCAGGCAGCATCTCTAGAGATAATGGAATAGGTGACGTTTCGAGTCGGGACCCTTCATCACACAGACGTTATGTCTATCTTTGATATAAACTGCTGTCTCCCTCATTGAGCTACTATCTACCTCATTGAATTACTATCTACCTCATTGGAAACCCTCGGACTATCTTTGATCGTGCTTTACTGGACTTTATCTTGCATCAAACGTTATTCCCTTTATCATGTATCTACAGACAGTGGACGGCTCGATTGCAATCATGTATTGTCTTTCGGCTGACTGGTTAGCACGCACCAAAAGCTTTTCACTCTACCTCGGTACGCGTGACAATAAACTAAACTCAACTCATAAACCAGCATCTGCAGTTTTTTGTTTCTATAGGTTCATGCGTAAATTAACTTCCTAGGTGTTTAGTGTGTTATATTCTTAAACTGACCTTAATCTTGCATGAGAAAATCAGTTGTATCAAGCAGTGACCTTGCTCAGTAATGCAGTGTAGCTTACAAGGTTAAACAGTTTGCTGTTAATACTTTACTGGATTGTATTCCATTTTTCTGATCGGAGCACTTTTGGCTTCATAATGCTTTGGAGTAAATGTGACCTCCTACACATGGGTGAGGGGTCAGATCGTGATCTCTGCATGACCTCTACATGACCTTTGCAGGGCAGTGGGACCGGCTAAATTGTTCATGCAAAGAGCTAGCATGCACTCAATGGGCTGAATAGATTCCGCTGGGCTTTAACCTTTCTGTGATTCTATATAAACCTCAAAGAACCTTCCCAGAGGTACCGACAGAGCTGTGTGTGAACTAAATAACTAAACATTTTGGAGTTCGTAGAGAAAATTAGTGACAATCACTCTAAATGGCAGCAAAGAGGGAGATTAATATGCGATACTGCTGCGTGATGGAATGTGCCAGGATTAGTATGATGAGAATTAAGCAAATTTGCAATGAATCTTTTCACAGATAGGTGAATAAAGCTGTGGAATAGGCTCTCAGGGTGGTACAGTGGCACAGTGGTAGAGTTGCTGTCTTATAGTGCCAGAGCCCTGGGTTCGATCCTGACTGCAGGTGCTGTCTGTGCAAAGTTTGTACGTTCTCCCCGTGACCACGTGGGTTTTCTCAGGTTTCTGCCCACATTCCAAAGAGGTGCAGGTTTGTAGGTTAATTGGCTTTGGTAAAAGTTGTCATTTGTCCCTAGCGTGCAGGATAGAAACATAGAAACATAGAAAATAGGTGCAGGAGTAGGCCATTCGTCCCTTCAATATGATCATGGCTGATCATCCAACTCAGTATCCTGTACCTGCCTTCTCTCCATACCCCCTGATCCTTTTAGCCACAAGGGCCACATCTAACTCCCTCTTAAATATAGCCAATGAACTGGCCTCAACTACCCTCTGTGGCAGAGAATTCCACAGATTCACCACTCTCTGTGTGAAAAAAAACGTTCTCATCTCGGTCCTAAAAGACTTCCCCTTATCCTTAAACTGTGACCCCTTGTTCTGGACTTCCCCAACATCGGGAACAATCTTCCTGCATCTAGCCTGTCCAACCCCTTAAGAATTTTATAAGTTTCTATAAGATCCCCCCTCAATCTTCTAAATTCCAGCGGTAGTGGTTGTGCACGTGATGATCGCTGGTTGGCGTGGGACTCGGTGGGCCAAATGGCCTGTTTCCACGCTATATGACTCTAAGCTTTCACCAAATCTGTTAACACATTTTTTTTAAATTAACCTATACATTATTTGTTCATCAAGTCATTAAAATAGCATAAATATGAATTTCATATTGTCTTCCTATGTTAGCCTCCTGCCAGAGTCAATGAAAGGAACCACAACCCATGATTTTGAAAGAAAATCATATGAATTGCCTCCTTTCATAATCACAGGATGTCTAAATACTTCATGGCCCATAAACTACAGTCAAAGTACAGCTGCTGTCACCAGGCAGCTAAAGAGTGCGTTTCATTCAGCCCCACTCACACTGCAAATGACAAAGGACTACAGTCTTAACCTTTACCGACATGGTGGATACAGGATATGCTGCCTCGGCAAGTCCAGCAGCATAATCAAGGATGAGTCACAACCTGGCCGCTCCCACTTCTCCCCTCGCCCATCGGGCAAAAGGTACAGAAGTGTGAAAACGCACACCTCCAGATTCAGGAACAGTTTCTTCCCAGCTGTTGTCAGGCAACTGAATCATCCCCCCACAACCAGAGAGCAGTCCTGAACTACTACCTACCTCGTTGGTGACCCACGGACTATCTGTGATCGGATTTTACAGTCTTTATCATGTATCTATACACTGTAAATGGCTCGATTGTAATCATGTATTGTCTTTCCGCTGACTGGTTAGCACGCAACAAAAGCTTTTCACATACCTCGGTACACGTGATAATAAACTAACCTAAATTAAACTACCCCTGCCCTATTCCAGGGGGTTACATGGAATGTTTTAACCCATATCTGAGGGATAAGAAGAGCAGAATAAATAAACAGTCTGTGCAAAACAGGGGGCAGCTCAGGAGCGCAGTGTTGCTGCCTTACAATGCCAGAGACCCTGGCTTGATCCTGACTACAGGTGCTGTTTATATGGAGTTTGAACATTCTCCCTGTGACCGTGTGGGTTTTCTCCGGGTGATCAGATTTCCTCTCACACTCCAAACACGTACAGGTTTGTAGGTTAATTGGCTTTGGTAAAATTGGAAATCGTCCTTTGTGTGTGGGACATTGCTGGTGTACAGTGTGATCGTAGGTCGGCGCGGACTCAGAGGGCCAAAAGGCATGTTTCTGCACTGGATCTCTAAAGTCAGACTCTTAACCAAAGAGCAAAAAATAAATAAAACTTCACCACTTGCAGCTTGAGGTAAAACTGAAATGTTTCAGTCTGAAGACAGGTCCCAACCCGAAACGTCGCCTAACCATGTTCTCCAGGGATGCTGCCTGACCCGCTCAGTCACTCCAACATTTTGCGTCTTTCCTTGGAAAACACTATCTGTAGTTCCTCGTTTCCATAAAAGAACTATAGATGCAGGAAATTGGAAATAAAATGGAAAATGCTCATCAGGTCAGGGAACATCTGTGGAGGGTGAAGCAGAAACAATATTTCTGTCTGATGAAAGATCAATAACCTGATTCAAAGTAGCAGAGCAGAAAGCATGCAAATGATAACTACACTAAAAACAGATGTTTGCTACTCAAGAAAACAGAAAATAATATAGTATCGTATATTTCCATCGACAGCATATGAGATGGCATTTAAAGAAGTTTCTTATCAAATGGACCTTCCACAACCAATAAATCTCCATCTGTATAAAATTAATTATATGGTTTATTGAGCTTTTGACATAAATAAGTGGAAACATTGAGGGTATTTTAAATAAGCCTCACAAAACAAAACATAGACAGTAACCATACATATTAAAATAGCCATAAAATGCTTTCCAGTTAATATCAGTACGACAATCCACCAATAAGTTATTCCAAATAGTTGCATCATTTCTTAATCAAGACTGAAAGTCAGCACTTTTCAACCAACTTACAACCTGAAGAAAATAAGCTGTTACCAAACTTTTAAAATTTTGTTTTCAAGTACACCAGTCACATTTGTATTCATTCCATTGGGAAATCATAATCGAACACCACATCCATGGGACCTTCCAGAATGAGAAGTCAATCCGATCACAATGGGTCAATCAGTGCTACTCATTGGCCTATGGATGCCGATAAGGGATAGAGATTTGGAAACCTGCTGCTTGAGTCATAGAGTCATCCAGTGTGGAAACAGGCCCTTCGGCCCAACTTGCCCATACCGACCAACATGTCCCACGCCCAACAAGTCTACAGTCATCCCACCTGCCCATATCCCTCCAAACTAGCCCTAGCCATGTACCTGTCTAAATGTTTCTTAAACAAGAGAAAATCGACCATTGCGATAGTCTCTGCCTCAACTCCTCCTCCGGCAACCTGTTCCATACACCCACCATCCTTTGTGTAAAAAACATTACCCTTCCGGTTCCTATTAAATCTTTCTCCCCCTCACTTTAAACCTAGCTCCTCTCAGTTAAAAAAAATAAAAATAAAAGAGGAAACAGATACAATCCCTGAATGGGTGAACTTTCTGTCCTTTAGTTTTAGTGTAATGGTCCAATGTGGAAATAGGCCCTTCGGCCTACTGAGACCACACAGACTAATGATTACTTGTGCACTAGTTCTATGTTATCCCAGTTTCACTTTGTCGACCTCTGCTTTCCCTCACGATAAACACAGCTAGTCAGGAAATTTTGTACCTTTGCAAATGAGATGAGGAGGAATTTCTTTAGCCAGAGGGTGGTGTATCTGTGGAATTCATTGCCACAGACAGCTGTGAAGACCAAGTCTTTGGTTATTTATAAAGCCGAGACTGATAGACAACAGAAGCTTTTCACCATTACACATGACAATAAACTAAAGTAAACTCAAACTCTTGATTAGAAAGTGTGTCAAAGATTATAGAGAGAAAGCAGGACAATGGGGTTAGAGGGAAAGATAGATCAGCCATGATTGAATGGTGGAGTAGACTCAATGGACCGAATAGCCTCATTCAGCTCCTATGACTTATAAACTTTATCTGTGAGATAAGAAACTCAGGGGTAGTTTCCGTCATGAAGCAGGTTTGGGAATATTGGCTGCCAGCTGGAATCCCTCAGTCTGAGAATGAAAGTCAATGCATTTTCTATTTAATGCATCTTAATTATTAATAACTATTTGAGATTGGTCATATCAGTTATGGTACAATATATTAGCAAATATAATTAATTAGTTTTAGTTTATTTTAGAGATACAGTGTGGAAACAGGCCCTCAGGCCCACCACGTCGACCAACGATCCCTATACATTAGCACTATCCTACTACACATTAGGGACAATTTACAATTGGGCATGCATCATGTGACCCTGCCACCTCTACCCACCCCTCCCCCCAGCTACCAATACCCCAGCTTTCTCAACCTCATCATTAACTGTAGCAAAGCAGACCCTATGGTCCAACATCGGGGCTGGACTTCCTTGATACCCTGCACCGTGGCAGCGTGCAGAGGGAAGAACTTTCCCAGTGTAAGCCCATTCAATGCCCCCCTCGCCACCATGAAAACTCAGCAGTCACACCAGATCCCGGGCACTCCTGGATTTCCAAGCAGAGAGCCGATAACCAAGGCCGTCATGATCTGTCTGGCTCTGATGCATTAATGCAAGCCATGGTGTGTGTCAGGAAACCCCAGCACGTTTGTTTATCTAGACAGACAATATTTGATTGTTGGATTGTTTATCTAGATGGGCTCCACCCTTCTTTGGTCATCTGTAGCCAGTCCTGCTTTGTTCTTGTCTTTTCTTACTTCCAGTTCCCTCCCCACTACTCTCAGTCTGAAGAAGTGGTCACGACCCGAAACATCACCCATCCATTTTCTCTAATGATGCCTTCTGACCTGGTGAGTTACTCCAGCACAATGTGTCTATCTCCGTGATGTACCAGCATCCGCACTTACTTTCTATACATTTGTTTATCTTTTTATCAAGTACAGTCATAGAGTCACACAGCACAGAAACAGGCCCGTTGGCCCAACACATCCATGCCAAACAAGATGCCTCAACTAACCTGGTCCTATTTGCCTGTGTTTGGCCCATATCCACCTAAATCTTCCCTATCCATGTACCTGTCCAAGTGTCTTTTATATGTTGTTATAGTACCTGGCTCAACTACCAACTCTGGCAGCTCTTTCAATATACCCACCAATATACCCTTCCACAACAACCTGACTGCGGGCGAGGACAGCGGGAGAAGGGAAAGACATTGTGGCCTTCCATCACAGTGAGGAGAGGACTGGAGGAGACTCACTGTGATGGATGTTTCTTTGATGGATGTTTCTTTTTTTGTGTGTTTTTGGGGTTGGGTAATTTTAATGCCTATTTAATGCTTTTATTGTTGGACTGTGTTTTGGGGGTTTTGGGGTTGTGTAATTGAATGCCTATTTAATGCTTTTATTGTTGGACTGTGGGTGACCGAATTTCGTCCAATATTGGATGACAAATAAAGCTATCTTGATCTCTCTCCGAGTGAAAAATTTGTCCATTAGGTTCCGATTAAATCTTTCCCCTCTCACCATAAAACCTTTGTCCTCGGGTTCTTGATTGCACGATCCCTGGATATAAAAGACTCTCAGCACTCACGCTATAAATTACCCTCTATAACATCACCCCTCAGCCTCCTGTGCTCCAAGGAATAAGGTCCAAGCCTGCCCAAATGTTCCCTGTAGCTCAAGCCCTCAAGTTCTGGCAACATCCTCGTAAATCTTCTCTGCACTCTTTCCAGCTTCATGTCATTAAGTAGGTCAGAGGTCTCCCCCCAATGTTGGGGGAGTCCAGAACCCGGGGTCACAGTTTAAGAAAAAAGGGTAGGCCATTTAGGACAGAGATGAAGATAAACTTTTTCACCCAGAGAGTTGTGAATCTGTGGAATTCTCTGCCGCAGAAGGCATTGGAGGCCAATTCACTGGATGTATTCAAGAGAGAGTTGGGTACAGCTCTTAGGGCTAACGGAATTAAGGGATATGGGGAGAGAGCAGGAAAGGGCAACTGATTCTGGATGATCAGCCATGATCATATTGAATGTCAGTGTTGGCTCGAAGGGCCGAATGGCCTACTCCTGCACCTCTTTTCTATGTTTCCCATGCATTTGGGGTTTGTAATGTTTAAAATATCACATCTCCTCCCACAGTGTAGCGGGCATGTTGCATTGCCTCCTGGGCCTTTCTGATTACGAGACTGCAGTCGTCTCTTCAAGGACAGAGAGATCCCAGAACTGGAGATGCAATAATTTTTCTCAAATTGTCTGCGAATTGTGTTTTAGTTAAATTTAGAGATACAGCGCGGAAACAGGCCTTTCGGCCCACCGAGTCCGCGCCGACCAGCGATCCCCGCACATTAACACTATCCTACACACACTGGGGACAATTTACAATTATACCAAGCCAATTAACCTACAAAACTGCACGTCTTTGCAGTGTGGGGGGGGGAAACCGAAGATCTCGGAGAAAAACCACGCAGTCACGGAGAGAACGGTACAAACTCCGTACAGACAGCACCCGTGGTCGGCATCGAACCCGGGTCTCTGGCGCTGTAAGGCAGCAACTCTACCACTGCGCCAGCGTGCCGCTCCGAGTTTGACACGAGTGAAAATGATGGACTTCAGCACCGGAAATGGAAAGCACAGCTGTTATGGTTGTTAGCTTAACCAATGGAAATAAATCACATTATACCGATGGAAAAACAGCTCTGTTCTAAAATAATAGCCTAGGTAAAGCTCAGCACAGTGAAGTGCAACCAGGATATCGGATGGATCCTCTGGAGGGAGAACGGAAGAGACCGACGCTGGGAGAGTAGGCTGCGGGCTTGGACAAGTCTTGAGATTGAATGGGAGAGGGCAGAGAGATGCGTTTGGAAGGAGAGCAAGGGGTTGATGTAGGAGCACATCATGTGAGGCAGCATCTGGATTGAGAGCCTGTAGAGGTGTGGATGGAGAGTGGACGGAGCTGCCAGGCCCTATTTGTGCAAATCAACATATTTCTCTGCTGCTCAACATTCTGGGCAAAGAGCTTGAAGCAACAGAAAGAGAGCCATCTGTTCTCCTGTGTCAATAGTCCAAACTCTGAGAAGACAGTAAGGCTGTAGTGTTTCGCACTCTGGCAGTATGCTTTCTGCCAGAGACCTGCACGAACATACGAAATTACTTTATCAAAATGGATGGGATTGAAGGCCACTAATACCTCAGGAATGCCTACGAAAGACAGAGAAATCGGATTCCCAAAAAATTAATTTGCAAGTAGAATCGGAGTAAGGAAGGCAAATGTAATGCTAGCATTTATTTCAAGAGGACTAGAATGTAAAAACAGGGATGTAATGCTGAGGCCTTATAAGGCACTGGTCAGACCACGTTAGGAGTATTGTGAGCAGTTTTGGGTCCCATGTCTGAGGAAGGATGTGCTGGCGTTGGAGAGGGTCCAGAGGACATTTACGAGAATGATCGGGTTAGCATATGATGAGCCTTTGATGACACTGGGCCTGTACTCGCTGGAGTTTCAAAGGATGAGGGGGGACCTCATTGAAATTTACCGAACAGTGAAAAGCCTGGATAGAGTGGGTGTGGAGAGGATGTTTCCCCCCTAGTGGGAGAGTCTAGGACAAAAGGTCATAGCCTCCGAATAAAAGGACATACCTTTAGAAAGGGTCTAAGGGGAAATTTCTTTTGCCAGAGTGTGGTGAATCCGTGGAATTCATTGCCACAGAAGGCTGTGGAGGCCAAGTCAATGGATATTTTTCAATTCTTGATTAATGTGGGTGTCAGGGGTTACGGGGAGAAGGCAGGAGAATGGGGTTGAGAGGGAAAGATTGATCAGCCATGATTAAATGGCGGAGCAGACTTGATGGGCCAAGTGGCCTAATTCTGATGCTTATAATTTGTGAACTTATGAACTTATGAGAAGGTGATAGTAAATGGGTTTAGAATGGATGAATCCATGGTGAGCATGGATGGAATGGGCAAAGGGGCCCGATTCTGTGCCGTGTGATGGTATAATTCCATGATTAGTCTATGATTCTTATCGGGCAGCACCCAGTTAAGTAAGACACAATGTGGGTTTACAAGATCGATTGTAAAGTGAAGCCAAGAGTGAAGCTGATTGCAGCTTTGAGCAAGGCAGAGATAGCTGAAAGTCATGATTTCAACAAAGCATGCAACAAAGTAAAAAACAGTAGCGACCACTGCTTATTTAAACATGAGAAAGAACAATAACCGGAAGTAGTTCTGAGGAGCAATGATCTCGAAAAGGTGCTGCTAGAAACGTTACATCATAAAATTTTAATAAAGCAGAAAATCAAATGAAAACACTAGCAATTTTCTCCCTTAATGTTTTTACTATGGTTGATCTTGATACCATAAGCCACTGGGATCCTTGCGATATTGGCTTATACTAAAGGCTCTCTTTGAATGCAAGTGGCCTTACTGAATGTCTATTGCAGTATGTACCAAACAGATGTCCGTTAATTACAAAGCTTTCAAAAGGCACCGAAATATTTGTGTCATATTGGGTCTGAAGATATTTGTTAGACATTGCTATGAACTGTTTGGATTCGACTGATCAGGTTATTCTGTTCATCCTCTCGGTATTGCTCTTCGAGCTTTAGCTTATCAATGTCCCCGTATCCAAGGACGTTGGAGGCAAAGTAAGGATTGGAGCTCTTCCTGAGCTTATCGAAGAAACTGAAGTCCACCAGGTATTTCCCACCAGGTGACAGGGACATGAGAGGCATGAATTCATAGCCCCAGAGTATCTCCTCTGGCACGTAGGAGGTTCTAATCTGGCAAGCAGCACCGGTTGACTCCACCGTAGCATTTAAGATGACGACCAACTCAAAGTCCTTATTGCTCAGATTAGCTGATGTATACCTGTTCAGGGGGCTTTTCTCGTCAATGACGTGATAAAAAGTCAAGGGGAAAATGAGGAACGGACTCACGGAGCCAGTGTCCACTTGAAAGTCCATGTGTTCCTGCCTGAGTTTAATGATCTCTCCTTCCTCCGTGATGTGGTTGTGGAGGAATTTCCCAGCAAGCTGGCACTGGAGGAGAAGGCTCTTCCTCATGTTGGCCACACGCAGCATGAGGCACAGCTTGTTGTCACGTATGGCGACGGCGGCGTGGTAGCTGAACCTGATGGTCTCCGAGCGCTTTTTCGGCCTGGCGATCTTCGCCAGGAAGGTGCCCGTGACAAAGATCTCCGCCAGCGTGGTGATGACCAGCTGAGTGATCAGCAGGATGATGGCAAACGGGCACTCCTCCGTAATGCACCGGAAGCCATAGCCGATAGTT
The DNA here is from genome assembly GCF_053455715.1 of Rhinoraja longicauda. NCBI lineage: Eukaryota > Metazoa > Chordata > Chondrichthyes > Rajiformes > Arhynchobatidae > Rhinoraja > Rhinoraja longicauda. Next base: position 45,656,134 of record NC_135964.1, on the reverse strand, counting down.
GTCTGCGACTCGAGGGAGAACAGGAACGCCCCCGTTAAGGTCTCGATGTTCACCACGCAAGGCGTGTGGTTGGCTGATGGGTGGAGTAACTCCAAGTCCCCGTGAACGAACGCAATGGCGTACCAGAGGATCCCAAAAAGAAACCAGGTCATCACAAACGTGGCTGTGAAGAGGGTCAGTTTGTAGCGCCATTTCATGTCGATGACGGTAGTCCACAGGTCCTGGAGGTAGAGGAAGGCCCAGCCGTCTACTTGGTCAATCTTCACGTTGTTGTGGCCATTCTTGGACACGACGCGCCGTCTTATGCTGTGGGAAATCATGCTAATGTTCTCGGAGTTCTCCATCTTGAAAAGCAATGATCTAACAGACAGATGGGCAACAAAGAGGTTTGGTAAATACTCTGGGAATGTTGCAATGCATACTGCACAGATGCGCAAGTCAGTAACTGATATAGAAATACGTATGAAAACAAGCACTTTAACAGAATATAGTTCATTTGCTTCGCAACACTTAATTTCCACGTGGTTCTAGTTACATTTATTCACTTAAACATCTTGTCTAGAAATACAAACTGTACGGAGTCGGTACATCCCCTGCACTGAGTTTGTACGTTCTCCTTGTGACTGCGTGGGTTTTCTCCGGCTGATCCCGTTGCCTCCCACATCCCAAAGACATACAGGTTTGTAGGTTAATTGGCTTCGGTAAAATTGTAAATTGTCCCTCATGAGTGGGATAGTGCTGGGTGATCATTGGTCGGCATGGGCTTGGCGGCCCAATGGGCCTGTTTCCACGCTGTATCTCTAAAGTCTAAAGCACATCCCTTAGTGGTTTTATTAAATGATATGCAGGAACGTCTGTTGATGGTATTCCAAATGTAACTGTACATTTAATTCCCCGAAAGCTTACACAAATAATTTTTCTCTTAATTAATCTCTTGGGCCTCCTTTGCTGAGCTCTAAACTATGTCTGATCCAGTTTTCTGCTTTCTTGGGGCATTTATCTGTCTCTTCTACGGATCAAATACTATCCCTAATTGAGACACAAAGTACCGGAGGTCTGGGACTGTGAGGTCAACGGATCAGGCAGCATTTCTGCGAAAAAGGAAGGGTGACTTTTTGAGTCGGGACCCTTCTTCAGACTTTTCATTCTGGAGAAGGGTCCCAACCAAAGATACTAGAGGAACAAGATAGACCACTCGACCCTAAAAACCGTAGTATATCCTGACGCCATTTTAGTAGGCAGAAACTTGCAGAAACATTTAAAAGGAAAAATAACAAAAATCTGTGAATTAATAGATGAGATATATTCTGCATTTTAATGGTATCATCACACATACTGTTCCCCCAAAGCACTGAATACACTGCGAGAGGCATAACGAACGGCGGGTTTTGCCTACTAAAATGGCTCCTATGCGTGCTGCATTTCAGTATAGGAGATTTCAACGGAGTGGTCCATCTTGTTCCTCTAGTATCTTTGGTCCCAACCCAAAATGTCACCCATCCTTTTTCTCCAAAGATGCCACCTGGCCCGCTGAGTTACTCCAGCACTTTCTGTCCATCTTTTGTGTAAGCCATCACCTGCGGTTCCTTATTTTTACCTTACCTAATTTCCTGCAAATCCCTGTAAATTATTCTGAACTCTATCCAGCCGAATGACATCCTTCCTGCAGAAAGGTTGACCAAAACTGAATGCAATTCTCCAACCTTCACCTCACCAACGTCTTGTACAACTGTAATATAATATTCCAATATCCACACTCAATACCCTGACTGATGAAGGCCAATGAACCCAAAACCTTTGTTACCACCCTATCTACCTGTAATGCCACGTTCAGGGGATTGTGTGCTTGAACTCCCGGATACCTCTGCTTGTGGTTGACCATGGAAACCAGAATAAAGATAAGAAATGTTGTACAGCATGACTTGACTCTAGACTGTGGGAGCACTCAACCAAAAAGCACACAGTCAAAGAGAGAACGTGCAAAGTTTACACAGACGGGACTGAAGGCCAGTATTGATCAAGGGTCACTGGCGGTGTGATACAGTTGCATTACTTGTAGGACCACTTTACCAACTTTAACAATGGGATCATTGATATTCAGGATGAGCTTGGTGTAGTGTTTCATATAAAAGACCGATCTCCCAAAGTCCAGCAATAAAGTTTTGTATTAGGTTAGCTATTCAAAGGGGTTAGGACACACATTTAAACTTCCGTTTTGTAGTGGGTCAGTCAGAGGCATTTGGAATCATTCTCGTGTGAGGTATTTTGGACTTGGGGCGGGCTCAGCAGAGCATCACCAGAATGATGCCAATATTAAACAAGGGTTACACAAGGAACTGCAGATGCTGGAAACTTGGGTAAAGCACGTAAGTTATAGGCACAAAATTAGGCCATTCAGCCCATTGAGTATACTCTGCCATTCAATCATGGCTGATCTATCGTTCCATCTCAACCCCACTCTCCTGCCTTCTCCCCATACTGTAACTCATGATGCCCATACCAATCAAGAATCTATCAAGCTCTGCCTTAAAAATATCCATTGACTTGAACTCCACAGCCTTCTGTGGCAATTAATTCCACAGATTCACTGCCCTCTGACTAAAGAAATTCCTCTGCATCTCATAGTGCTGAAGGGGCTCAGCATCTGTGGAGGGAATGGACTGGCTATGTTTTGTTTCGGGACCCTTCTTCAGACTGATGAGAAAAGGGCTAACTTCGCAGATTGCATGGACATGATTTTAGTTTGGTATAGTTTACAGGATGGAGGAGTTCAAAATTTTGACAGAAGGGTGAAAGAACATTTTTCCTCTGGTGATTAAAATTGAAAGCACGAGACATGTTTGCAATTGAAACAAGATCATTCAAAACGTAATTGGATGGCATTCGGTGCAGAGGGAGTAGCAAGAACATGGAAAAAATCCCCTCAAAATGCAATGAATACTGCGTATTTGAACTTTGCATAAGGGTGGAAGATTGACAAGACTTTTCGTCAATAAAATCAGATCTGTAGAACTCAAACATACCTTCCTCCCATTTGATTTCCAGATATATGAGCACATGATCTGAACTAGCACTAGGAAATAAAGAGCAGTGGCAAAATCTCTGATTCTGAGGACTGGCGCCAAGGTACATGAACAGAGTAAGAAACATAGAAAGTAGGTGCAGGAGTAGGCCATTCGGCTCTTCGAGCCAGCACCATCATTCAATATTCAATATTCCTTTGCCCCGCCCCCCTGACATCAGTCTGAAGAAGGGTCTCGACGCGAAACGTCACCCATTCCTTCTCTCCTGAGATGCTGCCTGTCCCGCTGAGTTACTGCAGCATTTGGTGTCTGTCTTCGGTGTAAACCAGCATCTGCAGTTCCTTCCTACACATTTCGCCTGCTGCAAAGTCTCCTCAAGGTATGCCTACTTTGAAGCTCGACCCGAAACGTCATCCCGAGATGCTGCCTGTCCCGCTGTGTTACTCCAGCATTTTGCGTCGATCCTCGTTGTAAACCTGCATCTGCTGTTCCTTCCTAAGCATCGTTTCATTCCTGTTGTTTTCATCTTTGCTACTGCCTGCACTCAGGGCGAGAACAAATGACATTTGGAGGCATAGAAGTCGAGCTGCTGAATAATTAGTAATAGATCTGCAGGAAGCCACACAAAGTGCATTTGTATGGGTGACATTAGATCTTGCTAATGTTGGTGGGTGAATATTGCTGCCATTAAAATGGCACTTCATCAAGAATGAAGTCTTCCACAGAGAAAGTACAGATTTTAAAAAATAACAAGAGCTTCAACTTTCCCTTCCACGCTGTGTTAACAGAGGAGTAACTGGACTTGCAGAGTACCAAGTGCCCCCATGGAAAATATACCTCATTTTCTATCTTCCCTTCAGTACAATAGTGGCCACACTTCAAAAGTAGTTAATTGGCTGTGAAGCAATTTAAGGTCATGAAAGACTTATGAAATAAAGACTTTCCTTTATTTTATTTTCATTGCCTCTCACATTAGTTAGAGTGGTGAGCAATCGTAAAAACATTCTTTGTTGAGGAATGTTTTGCAAGGAAAGTTAGAGTAATGTGATAAAAACCATAAAAATGTAAATGTACTCACAAATGTGAGTGATTTTCCAAAACACTGCCGCATAATGCAGTTTTAGAAGTGTGTACAGGAATTATTAAAAAAGTTCTTAATTTATTTAAATGCAAGGAAGTTATGTTTAAATGTAGGCCATTTAGAACAGAGATTAGGAAAAACTTTTTCAGTCAGAGAGTTGTAAATCTGTGGAATTCTCTGCCTCAGAAGGCAGTGGAGGCCAATTCTCTGAATACATTCAAGAGAGAGCTAGATAGAGCTCTTAAGGATAGCGGAGTCAGGGAGTATGGGGAGAAGGCAGGAACGGGGTACTGATTGAGAATGATCAGCCATGATCACATTGAATGGTGGTGCTGGCTCGAAGGGCCGAATGGCCTACTCCTGCACCTATTGTCTATTGTCTAAAATGCTACAAAGCACACAGTAGTTTGGAAACATCAGAGTTTGAAGAAAGTTACACTGATAATCACACAAACGGGAAAATAATAGTTTAGCTTAGAGATACAGCATAGAAACAGGCCCTTTGATCCACCGAGTCCACAGCGACCAACTATCACCCGTTCACACTGGTTCTATGTTATCCCACTTTCTCATCCAGTCCCGACCTGCCAGTGCCAATTTTACAGAGGCCCCAATTAGACTACAAGCCCGCACATTATTGGGATATGGGAGGAAAGCAGCGTACCCGGAACAAACCCACACGGTCACAGGAGAACATGCAAACTCCACACTGACAGTAGCCAAGGCGAGGATTGAACCCGGATCTCTGGCACTGTGAGGAAGCTGCTTTAACAGCTATGCCCCCCTTACTGTATTTTCAGATTAGCCACAGTATTTAATTTCACATGCCAAGGGCTATAAATCTCTTGAGGTGTCAGGGTGTTCCTTAAGTTTTGTTTTAAATGCAGTTTAACTTTCAGACAAAATTTTAAAGTTAACCTTTGCCTATATTTTCCAACAACATTCAAAACTGTTGTAGATGTCAACCTAGTATTATGCAATTAAAAACAATTATTTGCAAACTTTTAAAAATAGTTTTATACCTATGAAATGGCCATACTAATTCTTTGCAAACCTCTTTCTAAGATGTCACTGGAGTGTGGCAACATTTTGCCAACAGCTGAGCTGAATAGTATTAGAGTCATAAGCACTGAAATGGACTCTTGGACCCAGCTCTTCGATGACAACCAAAATGCCCCATCTAAGCTGGTTCCATTTGTCTGCGTTTGACCCATATCCCTCTAAACCTTTCCTATCCATGTACCTGTCCAAGTGTCTTTTAAATGCTGATACAGTACCTGCCTCAACTACCTCCTCTGGCAGCTCGTTCCATATACCCACCACCCTCTGTGCGAAAGAGTTGCCCTTCAGGTTCGTATTAAATTTTTCAAGTTTAGTTTAGAGATACAGCGCGGAAACAGGCCCTTTGGCCCACCGAGTCCGCACCGACCAGCGATCCCCATACACTAGCACTATTCTACACACACTAGGGGCAATTTAACACTAATACAAGCCAATTAACGTACAAACTTGTACGTCCTTGGAGTGCGGGAGGAACCCGAAGATCTCGGAGAAAGCCCACGCGGTCACGGGGAGAACGTACAAACTCCATACAGACAGCACCTATAGTCAGGATCGAACCCGGGTCTCTGGCGCTGTAAGACAGCAACTCTACCGCTGCGCCACCATGCCGCCCTAAAGGTAGTGATTCAGCTGGAGAGGGGGGGCAGAAGCTCTTGCCCCTTTCACCTCACACATATGAAAGGATGATAGACACAAAGTGCTGGAGTAACTCAGCCGGTCAGGCAGCATCACTGGAGAAAAGGAACAGGTGAAGTTTTGGGTCGGAACCCTTCTTCAGACTTAAACTTGCTTTTGATTCACTTCACCATTAGATACACATGCTTTAAACTCCTGCACTACATGCTGTAGGTGCTCGCACCAATGCTGTAGGTGCTTACACCAATACGGTCTGGTTTACTAGAATGCTGATTTTCTATTTTTAATTTACTGGTTGTGTCGTTGTATTTAATATATGTCTTTCAAGCTGTAGCATGCTAGGATTGTTCCGTCCCAGTACTTATGACAAGTAAATACTTTTGGCTATTCACTTGCAGCAGCATAGAAACCTGAAACCCACTAACACACAGCTAAATTAGTTGATCCATCAACTATGGAGAGTCACTGGCAAAATTGGTTAATTTAAGAAAATAACTGCAGATGCTGGTACAAATCGAAGGTATTTATTCACAAAATGCTGGAGTAACTCAGCAGGTCAGGCAGCATCTCGGGAGAGAAGGAATGGGCGACGTCTCGACCCGAAACGTCGCCCATTCCGTCTCTCCTGAGATGCTGCCTGACCTGCTGAGTTATTCCAGCATTTTGTGAATAAATTGTGGCAAAATTGGTTAACGTTGCCTGCCCTAAAGTCAGTGCAATAGTTTGCTTATAAGCTTTCACTTGTTCAGATTCCTTATCCACTCCTGAACTCATGTGTTCATTTGCCAATGGAAATTTCTTTTCCGTGGCAAGACACAAACGTGCTGGAGTAACTCAGCAGGTCAGGCAGCAACTCTGGAGAACATAGATAACGGACGTTTTGGATCGGGACCCTTCTTCAGACTGAACTATGACCGTTTCCTGCCTGGGTTTCACTCAATAAGGAAGAGCAGAACCTAGCAGACTTTGGGTTAAAGGGGAAAAGAACAGAGGACAACAGATGTCCACTGTCGAGTCAGAGCTGGAGGACACACGTCAAAAGAACTCAGGATCCAAGAATGAGGCCTAAGCCGAGTTTTTCCGGCATTACTTGTTTTTTTATATAACGATGCCACTGCAAAATGCCAAACAATTACCATTTCCAACAAAAAAGAGCTTCACCATCTTTCTTTGACATTCAATAACATTACCAGCATCCTGAGGACCGCCAATGACCAGCCAAGTCTGACCAGCTACGACTATAGACAGGTCCAAGTCAAGGTACATTGTAGCAAGTGGCTCATCTCCAGATACTCCAAGGCCTTTCCACCATCTACAAGGCACACCCTTCTACAGCCATCAGGGCTGTGATGGAATACACTCCATTTGTTGATTGTACATCTTTCTGTCATTATTTCCACCCTCCCTCCTCTCCCCACGTCTCTTCTTCCCTTTTCAAAGCTTCTCCCCATTCTAATCTGACAAACTGATTAAAAAATGCCCGGCATCAAGGAAGAAACATACTTCAGGCCACCGAGGCCTGTGGAGGCCATCAATGGATTTTTGTAATAGATTCTTGATGAGGTCAGGAGTCAAGAGTTATCGGGAGAAGGCTAGGGAATGGGGTTAGGAGGGAGAGATAGATCAGCCGTGATTGAATGGGGGAGTAGACTTGATGGGCCGAATGGCCTAATTTTGTTCCTATCACTTATGACCTTATGAGGTACCAATCCAGTATACAAGTATCATTGTATGTACATGCTTGTGGATTTGGTGTGGTGACTGGAAGATGTATGGGTTTCTCAGATCCATGCACATGCACAAAACTCAGACTTTTCAAGACAGTACTCACTCACAACACATCACCATTATAGATAGACACAAAATGCTGGAGTAACCTTCTTCAGTCCGAAGAAGGGTCTCGACCCGAAGCTTAACCTAGTCCTTTTCTCCAGAGATGCTGCCTGACCCTCTGAGCTACTCCAGCATTTGTGGTCTATCTTTGATGTAAACCACCATCTGCATTTCCTTCCTACACATGACTATTATACCTACTCATCTGCCACACAACATGGTGCGAAGTCAGGACTCTTCCCAGTACACTATTTGCCTCGGGACTGCCTGCATCAATCAGGGGCTTTTGGTCAGACTGAAGGAAGGACCGACTCTAGGCACTATTTACCACACATCCCATGAAAATGCATAAAACGGATGAGGAGAAAGAAACACGCAGCCATGTGCACAAAAAGGTAGAAAATTATAACATGTTTGAAGGTTACTAAGGAAACACAGCGACTCCACACTCTCCAGTGCACAAGCAGCTCTGAACTTGCCTGTTCTCTGATAGGAACACACATGTTGAACATGAGCTGAACCCTCCTCACCTGGGTGTTCCTCTCAGAAGGAGAACATGCGTAGAAGATTGCATAAAATTACTGAGGTGACGTTATACTTGGCTGGGTGGTGAACAGGTTTAAAAGTGCCAGTTCTAGGTACAATATCACAAATACAAAGTGGGATTAAATCAAAGGCCGCACTGAAAATGGTGAGCGCTTGTCGAAGAGGATGAATGGAATGAATTTGGGAGTGTTTTGGGAGAGGAGTGGTGAAAAGATGATTTAAATCAGTGCACAAATGGAGCAAATTGAAAAGACAAGGTCACCTCGAGGGTAATGTTTTAAGCAGTAAACAACCCTCAAAGGTAGAAATTGCTATTTTTTGCATTGTCATTTTGAATTAATTAAATATTTACCTGTTTTTTCAAAAAGTCTTTGTGTTATCATAGACTATTGAAAAATCTATTCATGGATAATTCCTCTTTTGACGTAGGACAATGTCATGCAAATACACCTGTGTATATTCAGATTATTGTTTAAGACCTACGATCATAAAAATACTTTGTTGGCATTTAAAAAGAAAGAAATCTTCTACATTATTCAGGACAATAGAGCCATAAGTTCTAGGAGCAGAATAAGGCCATTCGGCCCATCGTCTACTCCGCCATTCAATCATGGCTGATCTATCTTTCCCTCTCAACCCCATTCTCCTGCCTTCGCCCCATAACTTCAGACACCCGTACTAATCATAAATCTGTCAATCTCCACCTTAAAAATATCCATTGACTTGACAATTAATTCCACAGATTCACCACCCTCCGACTAAAGAAATTCCTTCTCATCTCCTTTTAAAGGTACGCCCTTTTATTCTGAGGCTATTGCCTCTGGTCCTCGACTTTCCAACTAGTGGAACGATCCTCTCCACATCCACTCCATCCAGGCCTATCGCTATTTGAGTCCCGATAAGTTTTTCAAAAATTCAGCATCCATTCATAGATACCATCACTGTGAAGTACCTTCAGAGAGAAACTCCATGCAAGTGGGATGCTGTTGGAATTTAAAAACCACACACACCCTCCTGCTAAACCCAGGGAAAATGTATGCTGTGCTTTCAATTAATCACAGCATTAGAGAGGTCTGCTGCTTCCCAATGTGGTGGAGGAATCCACAAAAATTGAACAGAGTCACTCTGGGATACATCACTGCAACATTAGCAGTACCGCGAACCCTTGCAAATTACTACCTTAGAAACCTTTCAGGCCGTTAGATTCAGCGAGACACATGCGCAGCAATAAAGCCGAGTGCAAATATGTTTCTGGAGAAAGGGGGAAAAGTCGGGGCTCCCCAAAGACAGGCGCCGGTGTAGGGCTTGTGTCATCAATCTTCACTTTAGAGATACGGATCTGTATGTCTTTCAAGTATGGGAGGAAACCGGAGCACCCGGAGAAAACCCACACAGGTCACAGAGAGAACGTACAAACTCCACACAGATAGCACCAGTGGTCAGGATCCCAACCAGGGTGGCTGGTGCTATGAGGCAGCAACTCTACCGCTGTGCCACTGTGCCGTCCTGAACTTAATTATCTTTAGGTAAGTATCCACACTGTGCTGATGCACCTACAGTAGACAGGGACACTGCTTGTTGTGTTTCTATGCGACACATGTGGCATGTGCTTCTGGCGACACAATACTTCATTTGAAAACTGACCAGGAAACAAGATGTTTGATCACGTAACAATAAGGTCATTAACACGAAACATTAATTCTGTTCGTCTCCCCACAAATGCTCCTGACTAGCTAAGTATTTTCCAGCGTCTTTTTGTTTTCAATGCTTTGACCCTAAAGTTCATTCCAAACTAACGTTTGTGAATTACCAGGGACTTGGAGGCTCAGGAATGATTCCAGGTGGGATGAAGGCAGGAGATTTCCACTCTGTCAGGAAGTTTGACACATTTTTCAATAGACAACAGATGTTTTTTGTTATGGTTTAACATCTTGGAAACATTGAATCAAACAGCATAGAAGAACATTTAGCCCAGCGAGCCTGTGCCAAAAATTTGAATATGCAGTCCACTATTTCTCCAGAGTGCTACAATTTTAAAGTTTTTCAAGGTTAAACCCGACCTTGTTATGAAAGTTATTAATGAATTGCCACCCGCCATCCTTTCAGTAAGTGCATCCTAGATCATAACAAGGCACTGTGTATAAATAATCAGCATAGATACAGTACTTGCATAGTTATTTCAATGCCAGTATCCTGTTCTCCTGTAAATTTGCTTTAAAACTAGGAACTGTAATCATATAGGCTCCATTAAAATGAAAGGAATGGGGGAATTAATGCCGAATTAATGATCTTTTCATCAAGAACCGCGTTAGTTGATGAATTGCTGTGTGAAGCTGCAGCACTTCACGGAAAATGGCTGGCTTTTAAAATGTGACCGTGAAATGTATACAGCAAGATCCTACGAATGGCTCAAGAGATAAAGATATTTAGGCCAAAAGACAGTAAAAAAGGACACAAAGTGCTGGAGTAACTCTGCAGGTCAGGCAGCATCTCTGGAGAACATGGATTGGGGCGTTTCGGATTGAGACCTTTCTTCAGACTGTTCCAAACAGTCACAAAGAATGGCTGGTCTATCATTCTTATTTCCAAGGTAGATAAGATTCAATTAAATGGTATGCCTCCCAGTTTTTATATCTCAGCTTAGTTTAGAGATACAGCATGGACCAGGCCCAACAAGTCCACGCCAACCATCAATCACCCATACACACTAGTTCTAAGTTATCCCACTTTCTCATCCACTCCCTACACCCTGGGGACGATTTACAGCAGACCATTAACGTGCAAACCCGCAGGTCTTTGGAATGTGGGAGGAAACCGGAGCACCCGGTGGAAACCCACACGGTCACAGGGATAACGTGCAACCTCCATGCAGACAGCAGCCGAGGTCAGGATCAAATCCGAGTCTCTGGCGCAGTGAGACAGCAGCTCTACCAGCTGTCTCATATTTCGCCTGGGCAGTTTGCAGCCCAGCGGTATGAACATCGACTTCTCCAACTTTAGATAGTTCCTCTGTCCCTCCCTTCCCCTCCTCCTTCCCAGATCTCCCTCTATCTTCCTGTCTCCACCTATATCCTTCCTTTGTCCCGCCCCCCCCTGACATCAGTCTGAAGAAGGGTCTCGACCCGAAACGTCACCCATTCCTTCTCTCTCGAGATGCTGCCTGACCTGCTGAGTTACTCCAGCATTTTGTGAATAAATCGTGTCATTCATCTTAACTGGGTAGATCTGATGAAAGGATCTTTGACTTTCAATGTTACCAATGTTTCCCTTTCCACAGATGTTGTGTGACCTCCTGAGTGGTTTTTCTGCATTTTCTGTTTTTATTTCAAACCCAATGCCTGCAGTTTGTTATGTTTCCATTTATTATATCTGCACCTCTTCACGAATGCCGGAGTTTTAACCATGGAAGTGATCCAGCTTCGTTTTGAATGGTTACACTGAATCTGCACTCGCCAATCCTCAAGTGTCACTAACCTTCTGTGTGAAAAGAAAGAATCGTAATTAACTAATTTCTAACCTCATTCTTTGCTTGTTTGTACATTTCATTTTCCTCAACCATTTTTATAAAAATTGGTCTAAAATCAATTAAATGTTTTAAACGTCGTAATTAAATCAATCAAAAAATAACAAATTATGAACTCTTTTTTTCCCCCCTGATAACAGAAGGGATCACTCACGAAACATGTATTGTGCCTCTTGACTGCATCATATTATCTGAAGGATAAATACAACACCATGCAGCAGATTTCCTTTCATCCGGTTTGGATAATTCCCAAGAGATCTTGTAAATCTATCAGACAGATTTGGGGCCTCGATTTAAAATCTCATCCATTACCTCTAACACTCTTTTTTTTTCTCTCCCAGTAACGAGCCGAGTTACAGACTAGTTTGCGTTTTCAAGCCCCAGAAAACAGCTTGAAACTATAATTTTCTCCGACTCCTGTGTTGAGGGTCCAACCCGATACTGACATTAAACCAGTGACTTTCAAACATAACTCACCGTGTAAACATTCCTGCCAAGTAAGAACATACATTGGAGTGGAAAGCAGAAAGTACTCGGAAGAGACGAAGAAGTGAACTTGCTCCAGCAGATCGATGAAAGATTGTTTGTAACTTCATTGCAAGAAGCACAGTCCAGACGAAGTCCCTGCTATAAGTCAGGACATGTCCAGGAATGCAGGAGCTTTGCTTTCTTGAGCAAGTTGTGATTTGTCCCGTTTGGGAGCTTCCCAGACTGACAATTCCAGTTCAGGGGGCAGGCTGGAGGCCAAAGGGATATCCTATCTTTCAGCTTGAGATGCCGATCAACTTGCGGCCAGCACTTTGTCCTTATATTAGATTTCCGGCATATGCTCTTTTTAGTTAGCTGAGCGAACAACTTTCGGTTGCTGAAAGTACTGCACTTTCAGAAGATCACACTTAAAAGTTCTAAAGTAACATGTAATTGGACAATAACTTATGACTGAGAACGAAGCCAATGCCAAGACAGGAAGTCTCTTTTAACATAATATTTTTAATAAAGTGGAGTGATAAATCAATCATAAAAGTGCACGACTTTGTCGAGTGTGCCAGTTTTGGATAAACTGAGGCTGTCTGACAAACCAGGGCAGGTAAAAGATAACCTGACACTATCTCAATGAAAAGCAAGGTAATTATCAAAGGAAAGACAACCAACATTAATTGTCTATCATCATCTTTTGGAAGCAGATCATCTGGCATCAATATATTTGTGTTTGTATGAGCTCATGTTTTTAGTTTTAGTATTTAGTTTTAGACACACAGCGTGGAAACAGGCCCTTCAGCCCACCTAGTCTATGCCAACCATTGATCACCCGTACACTAGTTCTATGTTATCCCACTTTTGCATCCAGCACACCAGGGGCACACCAGTTTGTAGATTAATTGGCACCTACAGAAGCCAATTAACCTACAAACCTGCATGACTTTGGAATGTGGGAGGAAACCGGTACACCTGGAGAAAACCCACATGGTCACAGAGAGAACGTACGAACTCCATACAGACAGCACCCAATGTCAGGATAGAAACCTGGGTCTCTGGCGCCCTAGGGTAGCAACTCTACCACTAAGCCACTGTGCCACCCCATGTTCTAATTTATTTGTTGGCGGTGATGTTTTTCAACAAGGCCAGCATTACTATTGACCCCTATTTGCACTTGGAAAGATAGTGTCAAGCCTTCTTTAACTGTAGCAGTCCTTCTGGTGAAGGTACACTTACCATGTTGCTAGTTTCAGACAGTAGCAGACATTGGATCTTGCATCAATGGGGATATTTTTCCAAGTCAGGCTGGTGTGTGACGAGGAATGATATCCGTGGACATCAGTCTGCGGGTTCTGCTGAGGCACAGCACGTTTCAACCCAGCTCATAGTGTCTACCGTGTGCAATGTCCACTGAGAACAATGTCCATGGAGTGTGCACTTTGATGAGTAATGGCGTGATTTCATCGCCGGTATCTTTTTATACCTAGGGTATGCAAAACAAAGACTATCACTGTGACTTGACACATGTGACAATAAAGTATCATTCAATCATAGTGGATATATATATATTGTCACTATTGTCCCTAAATCACTGAATATACTGTATATAACTTTTTTTTGGGTTATTATGGGTTTTACAGGGTACTATGTTTACATATCTGTTGTGTTGCTGCAAGTAAGAATTTCATTGTTTCGTTTTGGGACAAATGACAATAAAAAGCTCTCGACTCTGGATTAACAAAGTTCTTATTTGGTATTAACCTAAAGCAATATTACGAGAGGCTTAAGCCTGGATATTGAGGAAACTTCATATTGAGGAATTTCAGCAAAGGCGACACAGTGGTGCAACTGGTAGAGCTGCTGCCTCACAGTGCCAGAGACCCAGGTTCGATCCTGACCTTGGGTGCTGTCTGTGTGGAGTTTGCATGTTCTCTCTATGAGCGCCTGGTTTCCTCTGGGTGCTCTGGTTTCCTTTTACATCCCAAAGAGTTGCTGGTTTCTAGGTTAAATGGAGTCAGTGAGCAGAAGGGCCTGTTTCCATGCTCTATCTCTAAGCTAAAACAAAGGAGAGCCAGGGGGATTTCCGGCAAGAAATATAAAACCAGTTATAAGTTATAAAGTATAGGGAAAAAAAGTAAATGTGGGTTCTTTATGGGGGAGGGGGTTATACTTGGGATTAAGGAATGGCAGGGAAATTAAACATGTTTGTTTGTCTTCGCAGAAGAAGACTTGGATAGCCTTCTGAAACAGTAGGTCCAGAGTGAATGAGAAGCTGAAAGTAATTAACAATAGTTAAAATAACATTGGAGAAATTAATTTCAAGGTTATGAAATTAGTGTCTATGGAGATAATCGATGCACTGGCTGCCATCTTCTGAAGGTCCAGAAATGTCATAGATTGTAGAATGGTTGCAAAGATGGGAAGAAAACAAGCATAACCCTATTATTTACGAAATAAATGATAAGTTAGTTGGACATAAGTAGTATCAAAATTTATCGAATCTGTTGTTACAAAATGTTAAGTGAAGACCTGGAATATAATAGGATTCAGCACAGACAAAAATGATTTATTAAAAATAGATCATAATTTGACCAATCTTTTAGAGATATTTGAGGTTGCATCTTGCCAAGTAGAAAAGGGGGAACGAGTGAAAGTGGTGTGTTTGGATTTTCAGAGGGCCTTTGATGAGGTGCAGATTGGTTGAAGGATGGAAGACTGAGAGTTGGAATAAAAAGGTCATTTTCAGGTTGGGTAAATGGGACAGGTGGGTGTCATAAACATCAGTGCTGGAGCCCAAGCTATCACTGCCGATATCAATAATTTGTTTGAAGGGATCATGTGCAATAGCCCCTGAGTGTTGATGTAGTTCAAAGAGGTTTCAAGGATATATAGGAGAGAGCAAAGAAATAGCTATGATAAAAGATAGCAAAACTACTAAACTAAACGTCTGAAGAAGGGTCTCGTCCCGAAACATCACCTATTCCTTCTCTCCGGAGGTGCGACCTGTCCCGCTGAGTTACTCCAGCTTTTTGTGTCTATAAACAACTAGAGAGTTGGCCTGAGCTACTATCTAACTCATCTGAAGAAGAGTCCCGACCCAAAACATCACCCATTCCTTCTCTGCAGAGATGCAGCCTGTCCCGCTGAGTTACTCCAGCTCTTTGTGCCTATCTTTGGTTTAAACCAGCATCTGCAATTCTTTGGATCCACATCCTGGATTCTGGACTGCCTCACCAACCGACCACAGTATGTGAGGACAAAGGACCTGGTCTCGGACATGGTGGTCTGCAGCACAGGGGTTCCGCAGGGAACAGTGCTAACTCCATTTTTGTTCACCCTGTACACTGCGGACTTCAGGCACAGCTCTGCAGACTCCTATCTACAGAAGTTTTCTGATGACTCTGCCATCATCGGCCTCTTCACAGGCGACGATGACGGGGCATACAGAGAACTGATCAAGGAGTTTGTAGACTGGTGCCAGCGGAACTGCCTCCGGATCAACACGGGGAAAACCAGGGAGATGGTGGTAGATTTCCGCAGGCGCAGCCAGGTCCCCCCGACACCGGTGAACATCCAGGGAATGGACATCGAGAGGGTGGATTCTTATAAGTACCTGGGTGTCTATCTCAATAATAAACTGGACTGGACCAAAAACACCGATGCGCTATACAGAAAGGGCCAGAGCAGACTTTATCTGCAAAGGAGACTCAGGTCCTTTGGAGTGCAGGGGGCACTCCTAAGGACCTTCTACAACACGGTGGTTGCATCGGCCATTTTCTATGGAGTGGTCTGCTGGAGCAGCAGCATCTCAGTGGCGAAAGGGAAGAGACTTGAAAAGCTGGTCAGGAAGGCCAGCTCTGTCCTGGGTTGCCCCCTCGACTCAGTGCAGGAGGTGGAAGAGAGGAGGATGATGGCAAAGCTAACATCGCTGCTGGACAACGACTCCCACCCCATGCAGGACACTGTCACTGCACTGAGTAGCTCCTTCAGTGACAGACTCCTTCACCCCAAGTGCGTGAAGGAGAGATATAGGAGGTCCTTCCTTCCCGTTGCTGTGAGACTGCACAACCAGCACTGCCTCCAGCAGACGAGTCAACAATAACAGCTGAGAACACAGAAAACTGATGACAATTTATCCTCGTCTTTACTTTTATTTATAATGAATGATCTCTTGCTATTCACTTTGCTGCTGTAACACTGTAAAGTTCCCCGGTGTGGAACGAATAAAGGAATATATTATTATTATTATTATTTCCTACACACTATCTACCTCATTGGACACCCTCTGACTATCTTTGATTGGACTTTACTGGATGTTATCTTGCACTAAACATTATTCATATTATTCCCTTTATTGCGTTTCTGTACACTATGGATGGCTCAATTGTAATCATATATCATCTTTCCATGACTGGTTAGCACCCAACAAAATCTTTTCACTGTACACGTGACAATAAACATAACTTTTTTTTAGATGCCGAGAAAGGGATAGTATAGCTGTTTGTAGTTATCTAGATGTCCTTTCACATCAATCACTGGCCGTTAGTACGCAGATACAGGAAGCAATTAACAAGGTAAATGGCCTCTTCGTCTTTACTGAAAGAGAGATTGGGCACAAGAGTGAAGACATCTGATTGCAATTATTTAAGGCGTTGGTGAGATTGTACCTGGAATTAGTTTAGTGATACGGCACGGAAACAGGCCCTTCGGCCCACCGAGTCTGCGCCGACCAGCGATCCCCGCACATTAGCAATATCCCATACACACTAGGAACAATTTACACTTATACCAAGCCATTTACCCTATAAACGTGTACATCTTTGGAGCGTGGGAGGAAGCCGAAGATCTCGGTGAAAAGCCATGCAGGAGAACGTTCAAACTCCGTACAGACAGCACCCGTATTCAGGATCTAACGCGGGTCTCTTACTAGGGGATCTGGAGAGAAGCCAATCAGAAAAATAGAAAGGCAGAAAATGAACTTTGAAATTACTCTGAAGTTATGTGAATTTTTTTTAATTTTTTATAGACATGTCAAGTTAAATAGAACTGTTTTGAATGGGAAAATATGCTTTAAGGAAAAGAAGAGACAGCACCTTCTGGAATAAATGAAAAGGTGCCAGATGTTTTAAATTTGATTCTAAATTTTGAACATTGCAGAAAGATGGAGCAGATGGACATAACATTGAATGATGAATTTATAATATAAAAATGGGATATCTTAAATAGACCAAGCAAACTTTAAGAATAACACCCCTGATCTGGATGGATTGTATCACATTTGAAAAGAATCTGGGGAAGAGATAGAAGAGGCATTAATGCACATAATAAATCTTTGGAAAAAGGCCAAGTGCCAGAGGAAAAAGTAGATAACTCCGTTAATACCAACATGTGAAGAGGGTCTAAACACACAGGGGGAATTATGGGCTCGTCAGCATAGCATCAGTACTGGTAATGACATGACTTGTTATCACAATAGACTTCTTTCAGCCACATTAATTCATTTCACTTGATATCACGAAAAAGGTTGAGAGCACTAGATAATAAAGCTTTAGAACCTGATAACATTTCAGCTGTGGCACTGAAGATAAGGCAAAACCTGCTGGAAACGCCTTGTAGGTTCAGACAGCAACCATGGAAATAAGAAAGAGGTCAAAGAACTCTCATCAGAAAGCTAATTGCCTTACCATCCAAAGATCTTTCAAGCTCTCGTGAATATACTCAGTGCCTCAATTTGCACATTTCTGTTGGGCAGAGAATTGTAATGATTCATTGTCGTCTGGGTGCAGTAACTTCTTCTCATCTCTATCATGACGGCTGACCCTTTATTTTGAGTCGATGACCCAAAGTTCTATATATATATATCCCAACGAGGCGAACCACAAGCTCAGTCAAGTCCACAAGAACATTGTGTGATCCAATGAAATCATCATCTCTCATAAAAACTAGGGATGTGGGCACGTACCGTGTAATCTCTCCTCGGAATATAATCCCATCCCAGTACTCAATCTGGCAGACTATCTTTATACCTCCTCCAGCTGCAAACATATCCTTTCTTGGGTAGCAAAACTATACACAATATCGTGGCGCAGCGGTAGAGTTATTGCCTTACAGCCCCAGAGATTTTGAATGCATTTCCTGGATGGATTACCAGTTGAGTATCTTAACCACAATACCACCATTTTCTTTGTGCCCTCCACTAACTAGTAACTACATTTACTCGGTTACAACACTTCAAAAATCACAGTACTTCTCTGGCAGTCTTGAGTGAAATATCCTCCATACATGAAAAGCTTTTCTTTTTTTTCTAAGCTTAGAAATAATGCTGGCAGTTAGAGGTCAGTGAGAGCCCAAAGCCAAATGTGTACGCATATAAACACGTGAAAATAAACATTCTATCTTTCTGAAGTGTAAAAATCACTTTTACTTTCAAACCTCAGGATGTCCTAAAGTCCTTTGCAGCAACTGAGGTATTTTTGAAATAGTTGTAATTCACACACACTTAAGTTAAATGACAACACAATAATTTTTTGAATAATTTGTTTACGATAAGTGATCAAATAATTATTAGTCTTCTAAAACTTCTTCATTTCAATTGCTTTGAAGTTCCACCACAGAAGCAGACCATTGGGCCCATCTGGTCTGTGCTGGTGCTATAATTCCAGACAAGCCTGCTCACACTATAGTTCAATTAATATAAGGTAGACACAAAATGCTGGAGTAACTCAGTGGGACAGGCAACATCTCTGGAGAGAAGGTATGGGCGACGTTTTGGGTTGAGACCCTTCTTCAGACCAAGAAGGGTCTCTGAAGAAGGGTCTCGATCCGAAACATCACCCATTCCTTCTATCCAGAGATGCTGCTTGTCCCGCTGAGCCATGACAGCATTTTGTGTCTATCTTCCAAATAAGACGTCATGGTCAGTATTAAAACCTGATATACATTGCAACCATCAGGTTTTCAAAGGCTGCTTCCTTCAAATCTCTTCCAGCCTTCCTATAGTCTCTGCACCAAGGTCTCTCCTTTACGTCTCTGCAGATTCAATCACTCCATCACTGGTGATCAGTTGCCAAGCTCCAGAATGCCTGCTTGAAACGTTTCCAATGCTTAACCTTTCATTCTACCTTGAAAACATTCCCCACTCTCCCCAATTCTTCAATCAGCCACCTGTCCACTGTATTAAGATCTCCCCACATGGGTCTGTCATGTTTTGTTGGATAATATCTGAAAAGACTGAGTTCTTCCTATGACAGGTCCAGGAGCAACTCAATCTATATGCTTGTCAATCTATAATGTTCCTTGTTTCTACATATATATTTATACACATATATCAACATATAAATATATAGCACTTTAGTGAAATACACACACACACACACACACACACATATATATATATATACATGCACACAGATATATATGTATATTGCATGTCAATCTATAACGTCCCTTGTTTCTATGTTTGCATATATATATAAACGTATACATACACACACACATATATATACATATGAAATGCAATCTATATACAATTGAATATATAATTATATTTAGTATATATATTAAATTGTATATAGATGGAATTCCATATGATTTAAATCCAGCTGAATTTTTGTTTGAATAACAACCGAGACATCTTGCTATTTTGAAGGTGTTATGTAAATGGGAATTGATGTTGGCAAAAACTTAAAAGTCATTGTTACATAAACCACTTTTTTTCCTCTCGTTCTTCACTCTATTTTATCCCAACTACTACTTCTATCTTTCCTTTTTATTTCTGGCTCTCTCCCCCTCTCTCTCAATGTTTACTGCCTTTTCACCGTGATCTTGGCTTTTACCTTCATCCCAACATAGCTTATCCCTGACTGCATTTTCAACCGACAAATACCATCTCATGTTGATGATGGAACTCATATGACCTTAAGCCAACATTAGTAAAAACAATTGATCGGACTACAAAAGTGAGGCGGGAGTTGGCAAAATTAATTGCCACATTGCCCTTTATCGCTACCCCACCACACTGCAGAAGGGTGAGAGGGGATCTGATAGAAACATTCTTAAAGGATTGGACAGGCTAGATGCAGGAAAAATGTCCCCTATGTTGGGGGAATCCAGAACCAGGGGTTACAGTTTAAGAATAAGGGGTAGGCCATTTAGGACTGAGATGAGGAAAAACTTTTTCATCCAGAGAGTTGTGAATCTGTGGAATTCTCTGCCACAGAAAGCAGTGGAGGCCAATTCACTGGAAGTTTTCAAGAGAGAGTTAGATGAATCTCTTAGGGCTAAAGGAATCAGGGAATATGGGGGAAAAAGCAGGAACGGGGTACTGATTTTAGATGATCTAATCAGCCATGATCACATTGAATGGTGGTGCTGGCTCGAAGGACCGAATGGCCTACTCCTGCACTGATTTTTCCATGTTTCTATGTTTCTATGAAACCATTCAGGTGTCCCGCGGTAGTGAATGGCTCTGAAATAAACCAAATGCGTTCGCTTCCTGACTTGCCAACTGCTGCCTGATTTAAGATACTGACCATCCTGGGGAATAAAAACAGAACTAAACAGAATTAATCACACCCACACATTTTGAAAAACGAACATTTAAAGCTTTATACTGAAGAACGGGTTAAATGGAACTCAGACCTGCAGTCTCTCGGTAATAGTTAACTTAATTCCACACTTTGCCAATCAGACTGTACTGCGGCGCGCTCACAAATACTGCAACAGGCGCCCACACACACACACACACACACACGTTGGGAAATGCAATTCTCGCTCCATTCATAACACGAAGCAAGGAACCAGCCTCTTCCAGGGTGGAACTATCCTGAAAATCTTTTTTTTTCCATTCAACTATATTCGCACACTAAACAGACCAGGAAAAGGGGGGGGGGGGGTGGAAGAGAGAGAGAAAGAGAGAGAGAGAAAGAGAGAGAGAGAAAGAGAGAGAGAGAAAGAGAGAGAGAGAAAGAGAGAGAGAGAAAGAGAGAGAGAGAAAGAGAGAGAGAGAAAGAGAGAGAGAGAGAGAAAGAGAGAGAGAGAAAGAGAAGAGAGAGAGATAGAGAGAGAGAGAGAGAGAGAGAGAGAGAGAGAGAGAGAGAGAGAGAGAGAGATAGAGAGAGAGAGATAGAGAGAGAGAGAGAGAGATAGAGAGAGAGAGATAGAGAGAGAGAGATAGAGATAGAGAGATAGAGAGAGAGAGATAGAGAGAGAGAGATAGAGAGAGAGAGATAGAGAGAGAGAGATAGAGAGAGAGAGATAGAGAGAGAGAGAGATAGAGAGAAAGTCACGGTATTGCAGTCCACATCTTTCTCACTCCTCTTCTCGCACAGGACATAACCAAATCAAAGCAGAAAGCAGCCCATGAACTCGTGATCAGAAGAGGTTAATCCCTAAGGACGATTCATTAATAAACTTACAGAAAACTTTTTTTTTTTTAAATAAAAGATGATCGCCCCACATGCACTTTTGGTTGGCACGATTCTGAAAGGGGAAAATATCAAATTTTTGGGGAAAAAAAGCCATTTTTTGCAGCGTCAAATGCAACAATAATAACATTTCGTAAACAGGGAGATCAAAGTATTTATAAAGGCATCAGGCAGACAGACACACGTTGAAATTACCAGGGCTGGAATTGTCATGAAATAAAGTGCAAAATTATGAGAGCCAATGTCAAGATTTATAAGGAGAGTTTAAAAGTTTCTCTTACCTTGAGAGAGAGAACAGATTCAGAGGGTCATCCTATGGGGCTGGACTGGCTTACAATGCGGCGAGCTCTCTACATGCACCGGTAAATGATTTCGGTTTCAAAGGGCGATGGGGAGGGAGGGAGGGAGTGCAATTCAGTCCCAGGACGGGTGTTACCTGCGGGGAGAGAGCCATGGGGAATAGGAGGCTTTTTATTTTAACCACCACCCCCCCCCCCCCCCCCCTCCTCCTCCCGTCTCCCAGTGATGTCATTAACCCACTAAAAAAAACTTTTTCAAACAACACCAAAAAAAAAACCCCCAGAACCCAAGTCCCACGCTTTGGTTGAAATTCCAGCTGAATCAAACGACACCAAACGCCTGGCCCCGTTTGCCTTGATATCTATCAGTTGACACTTAATCTCAAACTGCACCCATCAAAATACTCATGCACCGACCCCATAGTAGTTAGTACTCCCGTCTCCAAAGAAAGGCAAAGCCAGAAAGTATGCGGAAAAAGGAGTTCATGAAAAACGGGCAGAGTTTGTCAAAGTGGGGAGGAAGATACACGATGATTATTTTGTTGTTGTTGCTGTGGTTTACACAGCGAGAGAGAGAAAGGCGTTGAGATAAAAGTCTACAATGGTTCTATTCTTTTTAAAAATATATATAT
Source organism: Rhinoraja longicauda (assembly GCF_053455715.1). Taxonomy (NCBI): domain Eukaryota; kingdom Metazoa; phylum Chordata; class Chondrichthyes; order Rajiformes; family Arhynchobatidae; genus Rhinoraja; species Rhinoraja longicauda. Next base: position 45,633,597 of record NC_135964.1, on the reverse strand, counting down.
ATATTTGTCCTGCTACACGGCTCAAAGGAACTCGCCGCATTTTTTGACATGAAAATTAAACAAAAATAAACTCATTACCGATACATTTGGCAGAAATTGAGCCACCAGCAGGAAGGTGTAAAAATGGCTTTCAATAACATTATTTTGTGTGAGTGGAAATCTTATGTTGGTAACGCAAGGTTGCAACTGCACGCTGGTTTTTAACCGAGGAATGGTTTCGAATGCATTTCTGAAGACTCAAAAATCCCAGCTTGTCATAAGGATTGAAGGTCACGTTCAAAGAACACATAAAAAATTAACCCTGTTTCCCTGTCCACATATGCTGTCTGGCCAATTGAGAACTTCCAGCATTTGGGGGGAAATAGTGACAAAGGTCAATGTGGGGGTTTCTGTTTAATATTTTCCATTAAGGTCAGGAATTATTTCGTTAATTAAAAACAATTGACATTGAAAAATTTGAAAATCCTAATCCATTCATGTACATTTTATATAATTCACAATTACATCTGGGTTTTTTTCTTTCCGGTCTTTCATATGATGTTATAGAGCAATTTAAAATCCTGCATGAGATATCACTTACTCCCAGTTTACTTTCTTTCTGCAATGAGTAGACACCAGGAACTGCAGATGCTGGTTTACTAAAAAAAAAAAGGAGACTCAAAGTGCAGGAGCAGATTAGTTTAATTTAGTTTAGTTTAGTTTAATCTAGTTTAAGCTAGTTTAGTTTAGTTTATTGTCACGTGTACTGAGGTACAGTGAAAAGCTTTTTTTGTTCCATGCTCTCCAGTTAGGGGAAAGACTCGGCAGAGTAACTCAATAAGTCTCTGGAGAAAGACACAAAAAGCTGGAGTAACACAGCCTGACAGGCAGCATCTCTGGAGAGAAGGAATGGGTGACGTTTCAGGTCGAGACCCTTCTTCAGACTTATAACCATATAACCATATAACAATTACAGCACGGAAACAGGCCCGTTCGGCCCTACCAGTCCACGCCGACCACTTTCTCTGACCTAGTCTCATCTACCTGCTCTCAGACCATAACCCTCCAATCCCCTCCCATCCATATACCTATCCAATTTACTCTTAAATAATAAAATCGAGCCTGCCTCCACCACTTCCACCGGAAGCTCATTCCACACGGCCACCACCCTCTGAGTAAAGAAGTTACCCCTCATGTTACCCCTAAACTTTTGTCCCTTAATTCTGAAGTTATGTCCCCTTGTTGGAATCTTCCCCACTCTCAAAGGGAAAAGCCTACCCACGTCAACTCTGTCCGTCCCTCTTAAAATTTTAAAAACCTCTATCAAGTCCCCCCTCAACCTTCTATGCTCCAAAGAATAAAGACCCAACCTGTTCAACCTCTCTCTGTAGCTTAAGTGCTGAAACCCAGGCAACATTCTAGTAAATCTCCTCTGTACCCTCTCCATTTTGTCGACATCCTTCCTATAATTTGGCGACCAGAACTGCACACCATACTCCAGATTCGGCCTCACCAATGCCCTGTACAATTTCAACATTACATCCCAACTTCTATATTCGATGCTCTGATTTATAAAGGCAAGCATACCAAATGCCTTCTTCACCACCCTATCCACATGAGATTCCACCTTCAGGGAACAATGCACAGTTATTCCCAGATCCCTCTGTTCCACTGCATTCCTCAAATCCCTACCATTTACCCTGTACGTCCTACTTGTTAGGGATAAGGGAAACGAGAGAGATAGACGTTGATGTATGGTTAGATGATGTTTCAGTTCGGGACCCTTCTTCAGAAGAAGGGGAAGAGGTCTCTTGAGCTGAAATGTCATCTTTCCCTGGTCCACTAAGTTTCCCCAGCACTTTGTGTCTCTTGAAAAGAAGCAGTGTTGGTGATGGGTGAAAGGCATTGTCGATGCCACCATACTCACAACCCTGCTGTGGATTGGAGTACTTGGGTTACTTTGGGAGTGACTGAAAGCCAATGCCTAGTGTACGAGTGGCCAAAATGCAGAATGAAGCTCTCTGTGCTCTTGAATCCACTACACAACCTGCATCAGCTGTTCATGGAGCCATGCTGAGAGACACCTTCTATCTGATAGTCAAGCATTGCAGAACAGTGGGCAGCTTTGTCATTGCCTGCTGGCAGTACAGTGCCCACAATGCCTCACGTTCAGAACTTATCCAGCGAGCAGCAGTAACAGTAATTAAACTTAACCGACTGCTCCGTGTCAGCCCTTCTTATCTTTAATAGATGTAAAACCACTAGGTACCAGAATTGGAAGATAGACACAAACAGCTGGAGTAACTTAGCAGGTCAGGCAGCATCTCTAGAGAAAAGGAATAGGTGGCATTTTGGGTCAAGACCTTTCTTCAGACCTACACTCAGGGGAAATGGGTCAGTTGTTGTGTCTCGGGCTGTGGTTTAATAGGTAGCATGAGATACTGTAATGGCGCAGTGGTCAAATTTGTTACAAATCTGAACTAATAATCCAGATCAATCCAGAACCTGAGTCAAATCTCACCATGGCATTTGTGTCAAATTCACTTAGCAACTTGGAATTTTCAGAAAAACATGAACAAAATATAATATGAAAAAGACTGCTGGAATGATGTAAAACCCCATCTAGTTCCGCGAATCCCCTTAGTTTTGTTTTGTTGAGTTGAGTTGAGTTGAGTTTATTTTAGATAGAGCTCTTAAGGATAGCAGGGTCAAGGGGTATGGGGAGAAGGCAGGAACGGGGTACTGATTGAGAATGATCAGCCATGATCACATTGAATGGTGGTGTTGGCTCGAAGGGCCGAATGGCCTACTCCTGCACCTATTGTCTATTGTCTATTTTATTACTTTCTATATGACTTTGGGAAGGAAATTTGCCCTGGTCACCAGGTCTGGCAAATGTGTAACTGCAGATTCATCATATGTGGTTGGCTCTTAAATGCCCTTTGAAATGGCCAGTTGGTTGTACAATTACAGCCATTTTAAAACAAAGAAGGATTAATACAGGATGGACCAGCCAGTATCAAACTGAACACTGAATTAGGACTTGGCAAAGTTGTTCCTAGCGCATAGTGAACACTGCTGAGAGGATCACTGGCGCCTCACTCCCAACACTCCTGGTCCTTTACACCACCCGCCTCACCCGCAAAGCATTAAGCATTGTGGGTGACCCCTCCCACCCTTCCAACAGCCTCTTCACCCTCCTGCCTTCAGGGAGAAGGTTTCGCAGCCTGAGGTCGAGCACCACCCGACTAAAGAACAGTTTTTTCCACCAGGCTGTCAGGATGCTGAAGTCTCTCCCCTCCCTCCCTCCTCTCTCCCCTGCCCCCATTGGACCCGGACATTAACACCCCACACACACGCACATCCAACACCAGACATTTTTTTTAACGCTGCTATGGACAGGCTTTGCACTACTGTTCATTATTTTTTTATTTTTTTAAATTGTAATATATTCATCTTCATCTTTTTTTCATTGAAGTGACTATATTTTATATTGATTGTTGTTTGCTGTGCCTTTTTAATTTTAACTTAATTTAATGCACTTTATTCCTCGGGATTGTGGGAAACGGTATTTCGATTTTCTGTCTGTGTAAACTAACTGGAAATTGACAATAAAGTTGACTTTGACTTTGACTTTGACTTTGACTTTGACTAGTCCAGTTGATCTTGTAAGATCCTCCTTCTGGGGACTATGTGGTCTAAATTGGGAGATCTGTTCCACAAACTGGTCACGCAACGGCTAGTATAGTTTTAGTCCAGAATCTACATAATGGACAATGCACCAGACTTCTCCATCACGGTCGCTGAATATAACTTGTCTCACTGGCAGGGCCGATCCACCCAAAGTTGTGGCATAGAAGATCACAGGCAGGAGGAAGTAACCTTTGTAATCCTCAACGTTCATTCCATGCTCCATAAAATATCATGATATCGGGTCAGATAAAGACAAGGAAACACCATCCAGATTGCTATCTACTATCCTCCCCTCACTGCTGAATCAGGGCTCCTCCATGTTGAACAACAACTTGGAAGAAGTATTGATAGCACCAAAGGTATGGAATGTACTCTGGCTTGGGTTATCAGTGTTCAGGTTTGACAGCTAGCCGAGTAGTGAGTGAACAAACATGAGGGATTAAAGGACACCAAGTGCTGGAGTTACTCAGCAGGTCAGGCAGCATCTCTGGAGAACATGGATAGGCAATATATCAGGTCGAGACCCTCCTTCAGTCTGAAAAAAGGACTTGACCCAAAATGTCGCCTATCCATGTTCTCCAGAGATGCTGCTTGACCCAACCAGTTACTCCAACACTATATGTCCTTTTGCGTAAACCTGCATTGGCAGTTCCTTGTTTCTACAAAGAATGATGAGGTGCCGGTAAGGCTTCAATAGGGGACAATTGTGCATTAGACAGCAAAAACAGCACACGGTTGACAGATATGAATGATCCCATTGCCAACATATCTGATCAAAACTCCATGGTCCTACCACAGCTGGTCATGAATAATGGTGAACAATTAAATGGCGAATGGGGGAGATTGCTCCAAGAACAACCTGCCATCCCAGAATGTGAAAAGCATGAAGAATTCGCAGCATATTTAGCCAGATGTGCCGAATAATTGACCCTTTTGGTTTTCTCTTGCGATCCCCAACATCAAACTCCATTCCCAACGGCACAAAGAGAGTATCTTCACCAGACGATTTGAGTTTAGTTTGGTTTAGTTTAGTTTACTGTCACGTGTATCGAGGTACAGTGAAAAGCTTCTGCTAACCAGTCAGTGGAATGACAACACACGATTACAATCGACCCATCCACAGTGTACAGATCCATGATAAAGAGAAAAATATGAATAACGTTCAGTGCAAGACAAAGTCCAGTAAAGTCCAATCAAAGGTAGACTGAGAGTCTCCAATGAGCTAGATAGTAGTTTGGTACTGCTCTCTAGTTGTTGGTAGATTGGGTCTCAAGGGCAATTAGGGATGGACAATAAAGGCTGGCCTTGTCAACGATGTCCAGATCATGATGATGAATAAAAAGATGTCTCACTTCTAAATCAGGAAGTGGGTTCAAGTTCATTTCATGTTGGAAATTTAAGGTTCACACATCAGTGTAGTGACTTGGTTACAGATTGTTACCCCATGGGGTGCTGTATTCCAGGTGAGCGTTTAAACCAAGGTGCCACCTACCCACCCAAAGCAGGGAATCACAGCAAACAGACCACACTATATATATATATATATATCTTCGGAAACAAAGTATAAGAGAAGAGAGGGGTCTCAGTGCACCCACAGATAAGTTAAGGTAGATAAGATGGCTGGAAAGGTAAATGGGACAGAAGCCCTTTTTGATTGAAATACAGAATAAAACAGCAGGGAGGTCATGCTGAAGTCCCCAGTTGTGCAGATCGAATACTACGTTTATTTCTGATCATCGCGTTACAGGAAGGATGTGAGAACAATAGAGAGAATTCAGCAGAGGTTTATGAGGCCAGTATTAGGGATGGAGGTCGAGTTGAGAGGAACACTTGGTTAATCTGGTGTGGTTTTCTTTGGCTAAGTGGAGATTTAATTAAGGAGTATAACATTTGGAAGCTTGGCTGGATTGAATGGTCAGGATCGATTTCCCTCAGTGGTAATTAACGGATGTAGGCTTAACATGACAATTAGGATTAGAGGGGAGTTGATTTTCACACACATCGCGATGGGGGGTCTGGAATTTGATCTGAAACATGGGTGTGGCAGGAACTTCTGTTGCTAAGAGCTCAGGAGAAAACTCAAAGATTCTTAACCTGCAGAGCCACGTTAAAAAGGTATTGGAAAGTGGGTTTAGAGCGGGTAGTTCTTTCCTGATTGGTCTGGGTGTGACAGGGGGAATTGTATTTTCCTTTCATATAGATTTCAACGATCCCACGATCGTCTCTAATAAATCGACAACAGAAACCCAAACGAAGGGTCGCACACCACCCTTCGTAGAACCCCCTCGGCAAGGCCAGCGGCATAATCAAATGACAAGTCGCACCCTGGCCACTCCCTCTTCTCCTCTCTCCCATCGGGCAAAAGGAATAGAAGTGTGAAAACGCACACCTCCGGCTTCAGGGACAGTTTCTTCCCAGCTGTTATCAGGCAACTGAATCATCCCACCACAACCAGAGAGCAGAGAACCTGAACTACTATCTACCTCATTGGTGACCCTCGAACTATCTTTGATCGGACTTTGCTGACTTTACCTTGCACTAAATGTTATTCCCTCATCACTGTAAATGGCTCGATTGTAAACACTATTGCCGTTCCGCTGACTGGATAGCACGCGGCAAAAGCTTTTCACTGTACCTTGGTGCACGTGATGGTACACTAAACTGTAAACTGTAAATCCTGTGATGGCAGGCTTTACGAGCCATCGGTCCACAATCTCCTGTCCCTCCACAGATACAATGCTAAGAGTGTACCGGCAGGAGACAAGGTTGTTCAATCATCATCTGTGAATAAAAGTGTTTCTTTGGACACCTCCTTCCATCCATCCAGGAATGAAATCCAACCATCACACCAAGCCTACAATAATAATAATAATAATAATACATTTTATTTATATAGCGCTTTTCATATACTCAAAGACGCTTTACAGAGATTTTGAGAACATAGGGAAATTAATAAATAGATAAATAAGTAAATAAATAAATGAACAGAGAAAGGAGACAGTAGGTGAGGTGACCTTCAGTGGTTGAAGGCAGTACTGAACAGGTGAGACTTCAGCGATGTTTTGAATGTGGTGAGTGTGGGGGAGTCTCTAACGGTTTGGGGTAGTGAGTTCCATAGGGTGGGAGCAGCGATGGAGAAAGCCCTGTCCCCCCAGGATCTGAGTTTAGTCCGGATGTGGGGGGATAGGAGATTGGCAGCGGCAGAGCGGAGGGTGCAGGTGGGAGTGTGCCTGTGGAGGAGGTCGGTCAGGTAGGATGGGGCCAGGTTATGGAGGGCTTTGTAGGTTATGAGGAGGATTTTGTACTGGATTCTCTGGGGGATGGGGAGCCAGTGGAGTTTATAAAGGACGGGGGTGATATGGTCACGGATCGAGGTGTGTGTGAGTAGACGGGCAGCGGAGTTTTGAATGTATTGAAGTTTATTGATGATTTTTGAGGGTGCGCCATAGAGGAGGCTGTTGCAGTAGTCCAGACGGGAGGTGATGAAGGCGTGGATGAGGGTTTCTGCAGCTGTGGAGGAGAGGGATGGACGGAGACGGGCAATGTTTTTGAGGTGGAAGAAGGCTGTCTTTGTGATGTGTTTGATGTGTTTGTCGAAGGAGAGGGTTTGATCAAGGATGATTCCAAGATTCCGGATGTGAGGTGAGGTGGATACTGGGAGACCATCAATGTTGAGGATGAAGTTTTGGGTGGATTTGGTGAGCATTTTTGGACCAATGATGATGATTTCAGATTTGTTGCAATTGAGTTTGAGGAAGTTTGATTGAAGCCAAGATTTTATTTCAGTAATGCAGTTTGTCAGTGTAGAGTGTGTGGTGGAGGAGATTGACTTGGTGGAGATGAGGAGCTGGATATCATCGGCGAAGCAGTGGAAGTTGAGACCATGACGGCGGATTAATTGACCAAGGGGGAACAGGTAGAGGATGAAGAGGAGGGGGCCAAGGACTGAGCCTTGGGGGACACCTTGGGGGAGGGGAGCGGTGGGGGATTTACAGTTGTTAATGGAGATGAACTGGTGTCTGTCAGAGAGGTAAGATTTAAACCAGGATAGGGCTGTGCCGGTGATGTTAAGGGAGGTTTCAAGTCGGGTGAGGAGAATGGAGTGATTTATGGTGTCAAAGGCGGCGCTGAGGTCAAGTAGGATGAGGATGTTGAGGTTGCCAGCGTCGGAGGAGAGGAGAATGTCGTTTGTGATTTTGAGGAGCGCAGTTTCAGTACAGTGGTTTGAGCGGAATCCAGATTGGAAAGTTTCATACAGGTTATTGGTAGAGAGGTGGTATTTTAGTTGGGAAGCTACAGCACGTTCCAAAACTTTGGACAGAAAGGGTAGGTTGGAGATTGGTCTGAAGTTGTTTGGGGTGTCAGGGTTTAGACCAGGTTTTTTCAGAATGGGGGTGACAGCAGCGATTTTGAGGGATGGCGGGATGATGCCAGTGGACAGGGAGGAGTTTATTGTTGCAGTGATAAGTGGAGAGAGAGCAGGAAGGCAGGCCTTGACAAAGCTGGAGGGGATGGGGTCCAGAGAGCAGGTGGCAGTTTTTATTCCTGTGAAGAGGTCAGAGAGGTCGGTGGTAGAGATTGGGGAGAACTGAGGCAGGGGCTGACAGGATAAGGGGGGGCAGGTGGTTTGAGGGGGAGCAGGTGCGTTGGTGGTTAAGGTGCTGTAGATGTTGTCTATTTTGCTTTGGAAGAATGAAAGGAAAGTGGTGCATTTGTCAACTGTGAATGATTGGGAGATGGTGTCCAGGGGGCTGAGGAGTTTGTTTATTGTAGAGAAAATGGCACTCAGATTTTGTGCTTTCCCTTTGGAGGTCCTCTGTAGATCTCAAAGCTTCATAAACACACAGAAGGTCTCAGCATCTTTTCAGCAACGGTGGACGACATTCTCCAGGCTTTTTAATTTCCATTCCCTATTCCCCAGGCATTGGTGACAAGAGAACCTACGTTAAAGCATATCTTATTTTGTGTCCTTCTCAAAACCGCGCGGAAAAAAATGATTCTGTATTAGAAGCTATTAACCTGAGAGGCGCTAATATTTTTCCAAATGCCTATCCCTGCACATCGAAGAGAAACGGAGAAAATTGTTAACCGAAAAATATGTAACATAATGTATGTCACCCGTGGTTTTCATGAACAGATTGCCAGTTCTTTTGGGCTATTTACATAATCTGTCGACTCTTGGTCTGGCGAGACGGAAAGGGAAAGATAGAAATACAGATTAAGGTACAAATGAGGACGTTCCCATAATCCTGAACACACAGAGCAGAGATGTCGAGATCTATAGCGCAAAATAAAGTCTGATTAAAGATGATTCAAAAATCTCCATGAGGTAGATGGGAGGTCAGGACCACACTCTAGCTGGTGAGAGGATGGCTTAGTTGCCTGATACCAGTTGGGAAGAAACTGTCCATGAATATGGAGGTATGCGTTTAGGTTAGTTTATTATTGTCATATGTACCAAGGTACAATGAAATGCTTTTGTCATGCAGATGTTGAGTGTGAGGCCCACCCTCTTGCATGCTTCAGTGAACGAGCTAATGATGGCTTCACATTGAGCACATTTGTGAACTGCTGCTCACCACCGAGATTGGTATCACAAAATGCTGGAGTAACTCAGCGGTCCAGGCAGCATCTCAGGAGAGAAGTTTCGGGTGACGTTACGGGTCGAGACCCTTCTTCAGACTGATGTCAGGGGAGGGGGGGCGGGACAAAGAAAGGATGTAGTGGGAGACAGGAAGACAGTGGGAGAACTGGGAAGGGGAAGGGGGAAGAGAGGGACAGAGGAGCTATCTGATTGGGATGGCTTCAGTTCAGGATGGTAAAGACAATTTAAATTCGCCTTTAGAATTGCAGATTAGTTCCACAATCAGGAAGTTTCTTCGATCTGTTTCCAATTGCTGGTTAGAATCAGAGTTTTTACGTCACCATTGAATAAATAAGATGTAAAATAAAAACGAGGGCAGCACAGTGGCGGAGCGGCAGAGTTGCTGCTTTGCAGCACCAGACGCCCGGGTTCGATCCTGCCTACTGGTGCTGTCTGGACAGGGTTTGTAACTTCACCCCGTGACCGCCTGGGTTTTCTCTGGGTGCTCCGGTTTCCTCCCACACTCCAAAGACGTACAGGTTCGTAGGTCAATTAGCTTCGGTTTAAAAAAAAATTGTAAATTGTCCCTGGTGTGTAGGATAGTGTTGGTGTACGGGGATCGCTGGTCGGCGCGGATTCGGCGGGCTGAAGGGCCTGTTTCTATGCTGTATCTCCAAACGAAACAAAAATAGAAAATGCTGGAAACAGTTAGCAGGTCAGGCGAGAGAGAATCAGAAGAGACAAAGAGAGAAAACAAGCTATGTATATGTTGTAGAAAGGGTGGAGAAGGGTTGTTTGTGACAGAATGTCTCTGATAAAACGAGCACCAGGGTTGCCACGCCAATAAACCAGTCATGAACCCATCTGATTGATAGAAAAATCAGGGTAGTTGGAGGGAAAGATAGTTGTGCAAAATTTGTGAAATGCAGGACAAAGCAATGGGAATTGGGCAACAGGCGGGAGAGAGAAAGCAGATGGGATAAACTGCAGAAGAAACGTTCAGTTCTGATAAAACAAAAAAAGAGAGAATGAGGTTTCTGAAATAGTTGGATTCAATATTAAGCCTGCAAAGTGCCCAGAAGGTTGCAGGAAGCCATAGACAGATGGGTCAGACTGAAGAAGGGTTCCAACTCTAAACGTCACCTTTCCATGTTCTCCAGGGATGCTGCCTGATCCACTGCGTTACTCCAGCATTTTGTGTCTTTCCTTGAGAGACAGGTCGGGGTGGGCGTTAAATGAAGAATTAAAGGTGTAAGCAACAGGAACTTTGGGTTCACCACGGACTGAACAAAGGGTGGCACGGTGGCGCAGCGGTAGAGTTGCTGCCTTACAGCGCCAGAGAACCAGGTTCGATCTTGACCACGGGTACTGACTGTATGGAGTTTGCATGTCCTCCCTGTGACCGCGTGGTTTTTCCCTGGCTGGTCCAGTTTCCTCGCACACTACAAAGGCGTGCAGGTCTGTAGGTTAATTAACTTCTGCAAATTGTCCCTAATGTGTAGGATAGATCTAGTGTATGAGTGATCTGTAGTTGGCGTGGGCTCGGTGGGCTGAAGGGCCTATTTCCACACTGAATCTCTAAATTAAACTAAACTAAATATACTCTGCAAAGTAATCATCCAGTGTAGTGGTGAGATCAATTAGATTGGAGGAGGTACACGTGAATTGTTGCTTCACTGAGAAGGACTATTGAGTTCCCTGGGTTCTAGGAAGGAAAAGGGTTGCATTACCTGCAGCAGCATGGGAATATGCTGTAAACATTCGGGCGGGTGCCAGAGATGGAAGCGTGGGCCAAAGGGAGAGGGAGGAAGATCTGGCTCGTGGTGGAATCGCGTCGAAGGTAGCAGAGACTTATTTCTGCTGGCAGCCAGATTTCAAGAGGAAGCGACACAGCATCAGTGACCACAGATGATAAATGCTTTCGTTTAGTTTAGTTTAGAGATACAGCGCAGAAACAGGCCCTTCGGCCCAAGGAGTCCGCGCCGACCAGCGATCCCCGTGCACTAGCACTATCCTAAACACTCGGGACAATTTACAATCTTTACCAAAGCCAAGTAGCCAACAAACATGTACGTCTTTGGAGTGCGGGAGGAAACCAGAACACAGAGAGGTCACGGGGGGGAGAACGTACAAACTTTGTACTGACAGCACCGGCAGTCAGGATCGAACCTGGGTCTCTGGTGCTAGAAGGCAGCAACTCTACCGCTTCGCCAATGTGCCAGTTGGCTGTCCAGCACTCTGTAACATCCTGAAGTTGGTGGAGCAATATTGGTTCAGTGATTTCACTTGACAGCAAAGAAGAGAAGTTTCACTAGCCAATTGGTGTAAAGGTACCCCTTGTGCTGATAAGCACTTTATGTACTGGTTCAGATCAGGCACAGGAGGATTGAAATGGCTGAGAAGTCTGTGGAAATACTTGATGTACAATTCTGTCTGCCTGTGATTTTCCATCCAGTTGAGTTTGTGTGCTGGTGCCTGTGTTCATTTTGTGCCAGAACAATATTACAGCCAAGAAAAGATTTGAATGACTGCCTGGCCCATGTCTGAACTCTTTTGCTGTATGTACTCTTTACACCTTGAATCAATTTTAATTGCACATAGGAGAGGTTCCAGGGAGTCAATTATTATGATAGAAGACAGCTAACATATTTATCTAATTTCCTTTTGAACATTATTATTGAGTCTGCTTCCATCATCCTTCCAGCCAATACATTCCAGATCATAGTTCACTGCATTTTTTTCCTCAGGTTACTCTGGTTACCACACTTCTACTGCTGGAATCAGCAGTTTCTTACTTACCCTGTTAAAACCCCTCTATATTTTAAATACTTACCAGGACACGGGTCATCGGACCGATGCCATCTCAGAGTACACTAATCCCATTTTCCCTCTTATTTTTCCTGCAACTTTTCAGTTTTTCACATGTCCATTAATTCTCCTTTAATTCTTTGGACACTTACCTACACTAAAGAGTAACTTACAGTAGCCAATGAACCAACCAGTGCATCTTTGGGGTGTGGGAGGAAACTGGAGCATCCGCTTGAAATCCATACTATTGCAGGGAAAACATGTGGCGCCGCGGTAGAGCTGCTGCCTTACAGCGCCTGAGACCTGGGTTTGATCCTGACTGCAGGTGCTTGTCTGTACGGAGTTCGTACTTTCTCCCAGTGACCTGCGTGGGTTTTCTCCAGGAGCTCTGGTTTTCTCCCACATTCCAAAGACGTGCAGGTTTGTAGGTTAATTGGCTTGGTATAATTGTAAATTGTCGCTAGTATGTGTAGGATAGTGTTAATGTGTGCGGGGATCGCTGGTCGGCGCGGACTTGGTGGGCCGAAGGGCTGTTTCCACGCCGTATCCATAAACTAAAATAAAATAAATTGTAAATAGACATCAATCAAGATCAGGGTCCATCCTATATCACGGGAGTGGGCTGTTTTGTTCTGTTATGTTCTGCTAGGTGTCGAAGTATTTGAGTTTTGTATTAGGGCGGCACCATGGCGCAGCGGTAGAGTTGATGCTTTACAGCGCTGGAGATCCGGGTTCGATCCTGGCTAAGGGTCTGTACGGAGTTTGTACATTCCAGTTTGTACTGCCAGTGGCCATGAGGGTTTTCTCCGAGAACTTTGGTTTCTCCCACACTCAAAGACGTACAGGTTTGTAGGTTAATTGGCTTGGTATAAATGCAAATTGTCCCTAGTGTGTGTAGGATAGTGTTAGTGTTATCGGGGATCGATGGTCGGTGCGGACTCGATGGGCCGAAGAGCCTGTTTCCACCCTGTATCTCTAAACTAAACTAAACAAAACTAAACTAATTAGATGCACTCAATAGATGAGTCTATTGTCGTACTTCTGACTAGTGAACTGTAGGTGTAGAAAGGCCTTGGAATATCAGATGTGTCAAAGATGCCACTAATGTGGAAAATTAGATCCTTAATGCTCACTAAACCAGAAACAGAGTACTACTTAGAAAAAAAAATTCGGACCTTTTTGAAACAGCATAGGGGAAAATTTTAATGTTTAATGCCAGAAAAATGGTACTGACAAATATTTAGTCCCATGTCTCTAAATCATGTCCAGATTTCTGGAATACTAATCCTGTCATTTAACTACAATCTGACTATTGCCTGCTTCCATTCCCAGTATAAAAGACCCCATAGTTACATTCAACAGAGAGCAGATTCTTCGTGTTTTGGCCATTCTTTATTCCCCAAACAATATCATTAAAAGGATTATCTACTCATTTTCGGTTGGGTCTTCCGCTTTGTAACGCAGAGCACAGGAGGATGAGGGATGATCTTACAGAGGTGTATAATATCACGCGAGGAATAGATCGGATAGATGCACAGGCCATAGGTTTAAGGTGAAGGGGAAAACATTTATTAGGAATTTGAGGGGTAGCTTCTTCACACAAAGGGTGGTGGGTATATGGAACAAGCTGCCAGAGGACATAGTTGAGGCAGGGATACCATTGTCATACCATCTTATACCATTGGTTAGAAACAGTTAGACAGGTACATGGATAAGACAGGTTTGGAGGGATATGGGCCAAACTTAGGTGGGACTAGTGTAGCTGGGACATGTTGGCCTGAGAGGGCCAGGGAGGGCCAAAGGGCCTGTTTCCACACTGTATCACTCTATGACTCTACGACAACAATGGTTACATCTCAACTGTATATTTGTAGCCAGAAGCTGTGAGATATCCCCAGCCGTAAAATAAAAACAAGATACCTTCTTAGATATTAGAATTATGGAATGGATGCCGCAGAGGCGGCACGGTGGCGCAGCGGTAGAGTTGCTGCCTTACAGCAAATGCAGCACCGGAGACTCAGGTTCAATCCTGACTACGGGCGTCGTCTGTACGGAGTTTGTACGTTCTCCCCGTGACCTGCGTGGGTTGTCTCCGAGATCTTCGGTTTCCTCCCACACTCCAAAGATGTACAGGTATGTAGGTTAATTGACTGGGTAAATGTAAAAATTGTCCCTAGTGGGTGTAGGATAGTGTTAATATGCGGGGATCGCTGGGCGGCGCGGACTCGGTGGGCCGAAGGGCCTGTTTCCGCGCTGTATCTCTAAATGATTTTTTTAAATGATGAGACGATCACTTGGGCCAATGTTTCCATTCCAGCTCTTAGACTGGCTGCTTGAACATGCAAGATGTGCAAAGCTCGGTTGAAAGTTTCAACCAAATAATTTAATAAAACTACAGCAACCTTTACATTTTGTACTTTTTTAACATTTTTTTTTGTCAAGTTGAAGGAGAATCCCAGGGTGTTTAATGACCTACAGGTCAGTTCTTCAACAGAATTCAAAGCTTTTAAAAATAATTCCTGCTTAGATTGTGATAGGTCGTTGAATGAGCATTCAGTAACATTTCCTTCTGGGATGAGAATTAGATTTTCCATATTGCAGCGATTTGAATAAATCTGGTGCAGATTATAATAAATCTGGACCAAATGTCTTTGTAGCTTCAAAGGTAGATAATCGTACCTCGATAACACATTGATGGCTTCAGAGACGGAGAAATCTTCATCTTCATCTACGGTTGTATTTCTAATTTTAAAGTTCATAAGTTATTGGGGCAGAATTAGGCCATTCTGTCCATCAAGTCTACTCTGCCATTCGATCATGGTTGATCTATCTTTCCCTCTCAATCCCATTCTCCTGCCTTCTCCCCGTAACCCCTAACACCCATACTAATCAAGAATCTATCAATCCCTTCCTTAAAAATATCCATTGACTTGGCTTCCACAGCCGTCAGTGGCAAAGAATTCCACAGTTTCACCGCCCTCTCACTAAAGAAATTCCTCCTCATTTCCTTTCAAAAGGTACATCCTTTTATTCTGAGGCTCTCTGCGCCCACTGGTTCTCGACTCTTCCACTAGCGGAAACATCCTCTCCATATCCACTCTATCCAGGCCTTTCACCAGCTTAGTACAGTTTCATTGTCAAGATCCTCCATACAATCTGGGCCCATTGATTGTTTGCTACCTATAATCGTCATAGGCTCTTTCCCAGTTATCTAACTGTTCCCCATGTTATTATTCTTCAATTTACACCCTCCTAGTTCCTGATTTCTGAAGCTATTATCACTCTTATTATGATAAGGATACTCGCATGGGAACCTTCCTCAGCTAACTCACCTGAAATGGAAGATAGACACTAAACGCTGGAATAACTCAGCGGGGTCAGGCAGCATCTCTGGAGAAAAGGAATATGTGATGTTTTGGGACTGAAATGGGGGGAGACTCTGCTGGGCCAACACTGAACATAGTCTGAATGGTTAGGGGTGATGGAGGAATGAGTCTTGGGGCAAGAGATGATGTAGATAAGCTCTGTAGGAGCCATTTTGCAGTTATTAGTTATTTTTGCTTATTAATATCACTACCTTGTATTCTGCTGTAGTTTGGACACTACAGAGTTAATGCAATGCTTACGTATGGGCTGGGCGGAGCCAGAGTACGGGCAGTTGGGTACGTGCGGGTATAGTGGGTGAGCTGGGAGGTGCTGACAGAGGGTCAGCTAGAAGCTCCGCCAAAAGATTTATCAGCCATGATGTAATCGCCTGTAAGTTTTATTAACTAGAAGATTAATACAAACTGTGCCGAAGTTATATCTGGCAATTCATAACGATCGCATAGACTGTGGTAAGATATGGAATTTTACCTAGCAATTAATAACCAGTCGATGACAAGAGATAAGCCAATATGTTTATTGCACCTTCAAATAAAGAAGACTAACTATTAAACGTCTGGGAGGATCTCTGTTATTAGTTGTTCGAGTTATTACGCTTATCGCTGACCCGGTCTATGCAAGTGGCAGCTTGGGAGCTAATTGAGATAGACGAGAAGCTGGCTGCTACAAGCTCAAATGTTCAAAGTGCAAGACATGATGGCAGGTTAAAATGCATTGGAATGGTCAAATCAAGAAGTAATTATGTCATGAATAGTGGCTTCAGTATGAGTTACATTGGGGTGGGGCAGAGATTTAAGTCAATACCCATCTGGTTTTGACCTCTGCCCTCCCCCACCCACGCTAAGACCCTCATATATCTATTGAATCTCAGTATCTTCCCCATTATTGTCTATTCTCTTGCTTTGTATCACCTCCCCAAATTATTCCTTCCTCACAACATTCTGGATTAAATTCCACATGACGCCATTTGGCCGAACTGACAAGATCAAAAATATCTTACCGCTGTACAAAGCTTTTCTCCTGTCGACAATGCAGCCAATTTTTGTATCATCTGCAAACTTCTTTACTGTTGCAGAAAGCAATGAACCATATCCAGGTTTTCAGTCAGGAAAACACTCTGCAACCAGCACACTTTCCTTCCTGCCCAGTGAGGTAGTTTGGCATCCAATCTACCGCTCTCCCTTCGATTCCATGGGGTTTTACATTTTGACCAGTCTACCACATCGAACATTGTTAAAATCGTGAATGGTTGGAGGGGAGACTTGATAGAAGAATATAAAAGTTTGAGACGCATAGATGGAGTAAACGTTTAGAACCTTTTCCCCCGGGGTGGAAATGTCCAACACTAGAGGACGTAGCTATAAGGTGAGAGGGGGAAAGTTTAATGGAGACGTGCGGGGAGAGGTTTTTTTACGTAGAGATTGGTAGGGGCATGGATTGCATTGCTAGGGGTGATGGTGGAGGCAGAGGCAAATACGATAGTGGTGTTTAAGAGGCTTTTGGATAGGCACATGGATGTACAGGGAATAGAGGGATATGGATCATGTATAGGCAGATGACCCGCCCCCCTGACATCAGTCTGAAGAAGGGTCTCGACCCGAAACGTCACCCATTCCTTCTCTCCCGAGATGCTGCCTGACCTGCTGAGTTACTCTAGCATTTTGTGAATAAATCGATTTGTACCAGCATCTGCAGTTATTTTCTTATACTATATATATATATATATATATATATATATATATATATATATATATATAAGGAGCTACAGATGCTGGCTTACACTGAAGATAGACACAAAATGCTGGAGTAACTCAGCGGGTCAGGCAGCATCTCTGGAGAAAAAGAGTAGGTGACAGCATCTGCAGTTATTTTCTTATATAACTTGACATCATGTTCGGCACAAACATTGTGGGCCGCAGGGCCTGTTCCTGTGCTGTACTGTTCTCGGTTCTATGCTCATTGCTAAAATCCACGTCAGCTACATTCAATACACCGGTTAGAATGCAACAAAAGCTTTTCACGGTACATGTGACAATAAACTAAACTAAACTAGAACAGTGCAGCACAAGAACAGGCTCATCAGTCCATGATGTCTGTGCCAAACATGATGCCAATATAAACTGTACATCTGCCTGCGCATGGTACAGTTATACTTTTACTGAACTGTATGCAAAAAGAGGAATTTCACTGTACCCCTGTACACGTGACAATAAAGTACCATTGAACCATTAAATTCCCTACCTGTTCATGCATCTGTTTAAATAGTTCTTAAACATTGCTCGCATATCTGCTTTCACCATTTCCTCTGGCAGTGCATTCCAGCACCCACTACTTTTTGTGTAAAAAATGTCATGTATTGAGCAAACATTTGTCTGAACCTTTTCATCCATTTTCAAATCCTTGTTTGCTCTGCCTTCTAAACTCGCTAATTTTCATTCCAATTAGAAACATAGAAACATAGAAAATAGGTGCAGGAGTAGGCCATTCGGCCCTTCGAGCCTGCACCGCCATTCAATATGATCATGGCAGATCATCCAGCTCAGTAGCCTGTACCTGCCTTCTCTCCATACCCCCTGATCCCTTTAGCAAAAAGGGCCACATCTAACTCCCTCTTAAATCCGGAGACTCAGGTTCGATCCTGACTACGGGTGCTGCACTGTAAGGAGTTTGTACGTTCTCCCCGTGACCTGCGTGGGTTTTCTCCGAGATCTTCGGTTTCCTCCCACACTCCAAAGACGTACAGGTATGTAGGTTAATTGGCTGGGTAAATGTAAAAATTGTCCCTAGTGGGTGTAGGATAGTGTTAATGTACGGGGATCGCTGGGCGGCACGGACTTGGAGGGCCGAAAAGGCCTGTTTCCGGCTGTATATATATGATATGATATGATATGATATAGCCAATGAACTGGCCTCAACTACCTTCTGTGGCAGAGAATTCCACAGACTCACCACTCTCTGTGTGAAGAAATGTTTTCTCATCTCGGTCCTAAAAGACTTCCCCCTTATCCTTAAGCTGTGACCCCTGGTTCTGGACTCCCCCAACATCGGGAACAATCTTCCCGCATCTAGCCTCTCCAACCCCTTAAGAATTTTATATGTTTCTATAAGATCCCCCCTCAGTCTTCTAAATTCCAGCGAATTCTTCCATTTTCATTTCTACTTTTCTCTGAATTTATTTCCAATCCACTGCCAAGAGAGTTTAAATACTCTCCAAGACCATTAGGAAATCTGCCCATTGGGTTGGCACGGTGGCGTAGCGGTACAGCTGCTACATTACAACGCCAGAGACCTGGGTTTGATCCTGACTATGGGTGCTGTGTGGAGTTTTCACGTTCTCCCTGTGACTGCGTTGGTTTTCTCCAGGTGCCCCGGTTTCCGCCCATACTCCAAATGATGTCCAGGTTTGTAGGTTAATTGTACAAAGATTTGCTGCCGAGATGCACACATATAATGGCACCAACTTATCTCCGCTGATTAATTTGCTGTAACACACAAAATAATGAGACGTGAAATTTTAATAATCACATAAATTATCTAGGTTACTACGCAAGGAATTATCATTAAAATACAACTTTAAATGAATTAGTGATTGTTAGTGGAATAATTTAGATAATCTGGATAATAATTTTAATAACCTGTAGAGCCTGTGGCTGGGGCTTGGGTCAACGGCAGGGAAGCGTCCCGAGAGGACCCAGTGGCGATAGTGGAGAGGTCGGTGCGGCGGTCAATGATGGCGCCGACCGATGGATGAGGACGGACACGTGGAAGTGAGGACGCCGCTGCCGAGGGAAGGAACAGAGGACCCGGCCTAGGGGGACCACCGTGAGGGAGGGGGAAGAACATGGGGACGCTGTGTGGGGGGACCACTGTGAGGGAGGGGGGAAGAACAAAGGGGACGCGGTGTAGGGGGACCACCGTGAGGGAAGGGGGAAGAATAATGGGGACTCGGTGTGGGGGAACCACCATGAGGGAGGGGGGAAGAACAAAGGGGACTCGGTGTGGGGGAACCACCATGAGGGAGGGGGGAAGAACAAAGGGGACGCAGTTTAGGGGGACCACCGTGAGGGAAGGGGGAAGAACAATGGGGACTCGGTGTGGGGGAACCACCATGAGGGAGGGGGGAAGAACAATGGGGACGCGGTGTGGGGGGACCACCGTGAGGGAGGGGGGAAGAACAAAGGGGACTCGGTGTGGGGGAACCACCGTGAGGGAGGGGGGAAGAACAAAGGGGGCTCGGTGTGGGGGAACCACAGTGAGGGAGGGGGGAAGAACAATGGGGATGCGGTGTGGGGGGACCGCTGTCAGGGATGGGGGAGGGGGGAGAACAAAGGGGACCCGGCATGGGGGGGCGGGGGATTTGTAACTTTCTAAGCTCCCTCTATGGGCGACTAATTCAATTCAATTGAATAGATTGTATATCCACAGCAGGATGTTCAATTTTTTGGGGCATTCTTTTACATTTGGGAGAGAGAAATGTTTCATCGTCTAACTATGGTAAGACTCCAATGTTCTTTATCTGACCATTCAGAAGTGCCAGTGGTTTGACATCTGGCTAACTTTCTTCCACTTAGTGAGGCCCCAGGTGCCACGCTACCTCTCGATTCATCAAGGTGGCACAGCTGGTAGATCCCCTGCCTCTCAGCCGGGATAGATCCCGACCTCTGTGTGGAGTTTGTACGTTCTCCCCATCACCGCCACCATTGGGTTTTCCTCCGGATGCTCCGGTTTCCTTCCACATCCCAAAGCCGTGCAGGGTTTGTAGGTTAATGGACTTCTGTAATTCGCCCCCTAGTGTGTAGGGAGTGGATGAAAACGTGGGGTAACATAGAACTAGTGTGAACGGGTGATCAATGGTCAGAGTGGACTCGGTGGGCCAAGGGGCCTGTTTCCATGCATGTATCTCCAAATTAAACTAGGCCCTGGTACCTATCCTCCACTCAACTAGAATGGAGACCCCCAATCTCCATACTCTCTGTTGACTCACTGGAGTCCCAGTTCAAAGCACTCTCCCACTCAACGGCCCCAGGTTCCCATGTTCCTTAAACTCACCTTAAGCCCCAGTTGCAAATTCTCCCGATCAACTGAACAAGTTGTGAACAGGTGAACTCATCTGATTCACAGGAACATGTATGATAATATTGTGTAACATACACATATAAAAAATTAAATGAAAAATGCAGTGTGGTATGACAGCTAAAAGTCTATGACATTTGCCTATCTGGCTCTATCAATATCCTTATCTTGCTGGATTATTGGTGATTTAATGTAGTTTGGTTTGAGAATGACAGAGCAGGCCTCCAGACCTTACATTTAACTTTCATTAATTTTAAGCAAGTCAGTTGAAAGTGTTCAGAAAATGGTTTGTGTCAATGAATTGGGTTCGATACTCTCTTGTCTGTCAAGGTTAATCAATATCAGGATAATTAAAAGGCCCACCTTACTGTTTTGTAGTAGTTTAATCTATATCTGTTAATTTGCTAACAATTTGCTAACACAGATAAGATTATCACCCTATACTCAAACACTTTGGTTCTTTTTATCTTAGAGAAGGCAGTCATTTCGGTTAATATTTAGCAAGAAATAAGGAAGTGCCCCGCCACTCTTTCAGAATCTGACAGACTCTGATGGATGATTTTTTAAAATATGATTTTTTTTGTTCCTTCATCTCTTATTCCTTATTTGTGGAACTCTCTGCCGCAGAAGGCAGAAGAGGCCAATTCACTGGATGAATTTTAAAAAGAGTTAGATAGAGCTCTAGGGGCTAGCGGAATCAAGGGATATGGGGAGAAGGCAGGCATGGATTGTGGATGATCAGCCATGATCAAAATGAATGGCGGTACTGGCTCAAAGGGCCAAGTGGCCTCCTCCTGCACCTATTTTCTATGTTTCTATGTTTCTATCTCCCCTCCAATCCTTCAGCAGGGTACATCACCAAGCTATTTCCATTAGAAGGAGAGTCAATATGTCCACCCTCTTTATCTTGTCTGTGCCTCTCATACTTTTAAACATTTCCATCAAAACTACTCTCCAAAGGAAATAACCCCAGCCCTGTCAGTTTAGCTTAGTTTAGTTTAGTTTAGGAAGGAACTGCAGATGCTGGTTTAAACCAAAGATAGACACAAAAAGCTGGAGGAACTCAACGGGCCAGGCAGCATCTCTGGAGAGAAGGAATGGGTGACGTTGAAGGTGGGTCTCAAACGTCGCTCATTGATATGCTGTCCCCTTCGTGGTTTGCCCGGTAACACATTTTATGTTAACAAACACGAGACAGACTGAGACTGTTCACCTTTCGCAAGAATCTACCGTAGCTTTTGAGTTACGTGGAAATCTTCAAGTTGGTATGCAAGAACACACAGGTGTGATATAAACAACTTTTGTTTCATACCCTGGAATTTAGTTGTGCCTGGTTACAGAAAGTATAAAAGATATAAATAATACATCTGTTTAATACCTCTTGAATCCATTCCCATTCAACGAACACCGGATTTTGTTCAAATCTGACCCCAGGTCTCTTAATCTTCTGGTTAACATATCACGTTTGTTTTAATGCAACACAGTATCTTTTACATAGTGACGAGCATTTAACTACTCCGTGACGAGCATTTAACTCTTTGAGCTGACGATTCACTACCATTGTTGCTTTGAATTCAAAGGGCCTTACTTGGGAGTACTGATGCAGGATTCCCAATAAGTTAATCCGCAAGTCAAATCAGTAATCAAGAAAGCAAACTCAATTCTAGCATTTATTTTAAGAGGTATTGCAGGCAAGAACAGGGATGTAATCCTGAGGCTCTATAAGGTGCTGGTAAGGGTGCATTTGGAATATTGTGAGCATTTTGAGCACCATTTCTGAGGAAGGATGTGCTACTCTGGAGAGGTACAGAGGAGGTTTACAAGAATGATCTCAGGAATGAGTTGGTTAACCTATGGTGAGTGTTTGTCGGCACTGGGCCTGTACTCACTGGAGTTTAGAAGAATGAGGGGGTACCTCATTGAAACATACAGAATAGTGAAAGGCTTGGATAGACTGGATGTGGATGGGATGCTTCCACTAGTGGGAGAGTCTAGGACCAGAGGTCATAGCCTTGGAATTAAAGGACGTCATTTTAGGAAGGAGATGAGGAGACATTTTTTTAGTCAGAGGGTGGTGAATCTGTGGAATTATTTGCCACAGAAGGCTGTGGAGGCCAAATCAGTGGATATTTTTAATGCAGAGATAGATTGATTTTTGATTAGTACCAGGTGTCAGAGGTTATGGGGAGAAGGCAGGAGAATGGAGTTAGGAGGGAGAGATCAGCCATGATTGAATGGCGGAGTAGACGATGGGCCGAATGGCCTAATTCAATTCCTATCACTTATGACCTTATGATCTTATGGATGTCCCTCTGTGACTTGATCTTCACTTCCATCTCTTTCTGGGATGTGTCAAGTGACCCCCCTCCTTTACTTCTGCCGTACTTGGCCTTTGTATCCAACATTGGTCAGTGGTAATTACAAGTAGATTTGAATTTCATCTACCAGACATTAATTCGACAATATGGGTTAACTACCCCTAACAAAAAAAATCTCCATGTCCATAAAAGTTCAAGAAAAAGCGCATCTCCACGACAGGTTGTTAATCCTGCCATGGCTGTGTGCCTCTTTCGAGTTACCTTCAATCTTGAGACTGAATAGTTCTTACCATCAGCATTTTATATGTTCATGTTCATAAGACATAGGTGCAGAATTAGGCCATTCGCCTCATAGGGTCTGTTCCACCATTCAATCATGGCTGATCTATCATTCCCTCTCTACTGCATTCTCCTGCCTTCTCCCCGAAACCTGTGACGTCCTTATTAATCAAGAACCTATCAATCTCTGCTTTAAAAATGCCGAAAGACTTGGCCTCCACAGCCGTCTGCGGCAATGAATTCCACAGATTCACCACCCTCCGGCTAAAGAAATTCCTCCTCATCTCGTTGAGTGAACAAATGTTCACCTGTCGTTAGAAACAGAGCAAGCAATATGAGGGTGTTATAATACAATTCTTTTCGCATGACAGAACCATTGGCAAGACAGCGTTTATTTCTCATCCCTCGGACTGAAAATTCCCGTTGTTGTATTAAAAGCCCGTTGTGAATGCTCTTCCACCTTCACATCTTGGATCTATGGATCCCCTTCAGCTCTTGATGCATGTCCGTTCTCTTTCATCCACCAACTGTGGGCATGCCAAATGCTGGAGGGCCCAGGTATATGGTGAGAGACGGAAAGTTTAACGAAAACTTGCGAGGCAGATTGCTGATACAGAGAGCAGTAGGGTAGTCGTAGAAACAGATATGATGGTAATGTTTAAGAAGTATTTAAACAAACACATGAACAAGTAGAGAATAGAGGAATTAGGACTACATTCGTTCAGATAGCATTAGTCAGATTGACCCTAAAGAAGGGTCTCGACCCGATACGTCACCCATTCCTTCTCTCCCGAGATGCTGCCTGACCAGCTGAGTTACTCCAACATTTTGTGTCTACCTTCGATTTTAACCAGCATCTGCAGTTGTTTTCCTACACATTAGTTAGATTGATGTTGTGGTTGGCACAGACATGATGGGCCAAAGGGCCTATCCCTGTACTGTAATATTCTGTGTTCTAATTAGATCTAACAATGAACATGTTTCACATCTACTCTAACATGTGACAATAAAGCACCCCTGAACTATCTGAAGAAGGGTCTCGACCTGAAACATCGCCCATTCCTTCTCTCCCGAGATGCTGCCTGACCCGCTGAGTTACTCCAGCATTTTGTGTCTTCCACTGAACCATTGATTATTATGAAGGAACGAATTTCAGCAAAAACTAGCAGAATGAAAAGTCAATGTAGTATGAATGGATTGCACACAATGCCATAAAAATATATGAACAGTCAAAAATCTATGGTATTTCAGGCGAAATATTAGAAAGGCTAAAGATATGGCTAACCAACAATCTGAAGAAGGGTCTCGACCCAAAACGACACCCATTCCTTCTCTCTTGAGATGCTGCCTGACCTGCTGAGTTACTCCAGCATTTTGTGAAATAAATACCTGGCTAACCAACAAAGTACATAACCGGGTTGAACGAGTGGTTTAGTTTTGTTTAGTTTATTATTGCCACATGCACCGAGATACAGTGAAAAGCTTTCGCTTATGTGCTTCCCAGTGAAAAAAAAAGTCCACCGTGCAAAGATCAAGGATAAAGGGTCCAATATTTAGTGCAAAGAAATAACATTAAGTAAGATAAAGAGCAAGATTCCACCGGAGTGTGGCATCTCTTAGCATGCTGTCCCATGGAGGATCTGCTATCATCCATTATAATTAATCCACCACTCTTTTAAATCTTTTAAATCCTTAGTTACATTTTGGCAGGCAGTAACTATTGGGGTGCATGGACGCCTGGATCTGGTTGTCTTCCCATATGAAAGGCAGAAAGTGCCTGAAGAAGGGTTTTGACCCGAAGCGTCACCTACTCCTTTTCTCCAGAGATGCTGCCTGACCCGCTGAGTTACTCCAGCATTTTGTGTCTATCTTCAGTGTAAGCCAGCACCTGTAGCTCCTTATATATATATATATATATATATATATATATATAGTATAAGAAAATAACTGCAGATGCTGGTACAAATCGATTTATTCACAAAATGTTGGAGTAACTCAGCAGGTCAGGCAGCATCTCGGGAGAGAAGGAATGGGTGATGTTTCGGGGCGAGACCCTTCTTCAGACTGTAGCTCCTTCCTACCGGCACAAGTAATCAGAAGGACAAATGGCCCTTTTTGCAAAGGGATAGGTTACAAAAATAGGAATGTCTTTATAAAATTGTGCAGCGCATTGCTGAGAACACATGTTTGAGTACTGCGTGAAGCTTTGCTTTCCTTATTGAAGGGAGTCATTCAGAGAAGATTGACTAGGTTGCACATGAGGTTGTCTTATGGGGAACAACTCAGCAAGTCGGGCCCACATTTAATGGAGTTTAGAAAATGAGAGACTATCTTATTGAAATATGAAAAATCCCAAAGGGGGCCTGCCAGGGCAGTTGCTGAATGCATGTTTCCCATTGTGGAGGGATACGGGAATAAAGTAATAATGGGTTATCCATTTAAGGTGGAGATAAGGAGGAATTTCTTCTCTCAAAAGGTTATAAATAGTTGGAAGTCTTCACTGTAGCGCACAGTGGAAGTTGAGTCAATGAATATATTCATTACTGAGATGGACAAATTGTTGGACTAGAGGAAATTAGGACTGACCAGCAAATTGGGCGGCACGGTGGCGCTGCAGTAGAGCTGCTGCCTTACAGCGCCAGAAACACGATTTCAATTCTGACTACAGGTGCTGTCTGTGCAGGGTTTGTGACTTCACCCCCGTGACCACATGGGTTTTCTCCAGGTGCTTCGATTTCCTCCCACACTCCAAAGACATACAGGTTTGTAGGTTAAATGGCTTTTGGTTAAAAAAATTGTAAATTGTCCGCAATGTGTAGGATAGTGTTGGTTTATGGGATCGCTGGTCGGTGCGGACTCGGTGGGCCGAAGGACCTGTTTCCTCGCTGTATCTCTGAACTAAACTAAACTAAACTAAGATGGGAAAGTCAGCCATTATCTTCTTGAACTGCAGAGTAGGCTTGATGAGCCAAATGGCCAACCTAACTCATCTGTTCATATGTAACTGTAGACAAGTAATTACGAAAGATCTCATTTGTTCATGTTGTTATGTAACTATAGACAGGAAGGTCAGAAAAATCTCAGATTATCATTATTAACTCACCATTTAAATGACAATTTTTTATTGTCGCAAGGTTAATTTACTCCGACTCTGATAGATACATTACAACAGATACAGTTTTGATACAAGGGTCCCCTTTGATTTCCTGATAGCTATGGTTTATGGGTTGCCAATATAAAGTTTCAGAAAAAGTTTAGTTCCCATGTTACTCAGAGAAAGGTAAACATTAAACTAGATTAGTTTCCAAAATCAGCCCATTGTTAATTGTGCGACACAAACTGATCGGAAGCTGTGAGTTCTCGATAAAGTCCCCTTTGTCATTTTCAAAGAAGAAAACAAGGCAAGATGATATTGATCCTCTGTTGCTCCATTTATTGAACATCAAACTACTTTCAATGTTACATGAGAAAGACCTCTTCAGCTGTCAGTGGGGTCACCTACCTGTAAAGGAGGTTTTACCAAGAAATATCATTCACAACAGCTTGTTTCTGTTACTAGTAGAATAGACAATAGACAATAGACAATAGGTGCAGGAGTAGGCCATTCAGCCATTCGAGCCAGCACCGCCATTCAATGCGATCATGGCTGATCACTCTCAATCAGTACCCCGTTCCTGCCTTCTCCCCATACCCCCTCACTCCGCTATCCTTAAGAGCTCTATCCAGCTCTCTCTTGAAAGCATCCAACGAACTGGCCTGCAGAGAATTCCACACCTTCACCACTCTCTGACTGAAAAAGTTCTTCCTCATCTCCGTTCTAAATGGCCTACCCCTTATTCTTAAACTGTGGCCCCTTGTTCTGGACTCCCCCAACATTGGGAACATGTTTCCTGCCTCTAATGTGTCCAATCCCCTAATTATCTTATATGTTTCAATAAGATCCCCCCTCATCCTTCTAAATTCCAGTGTAAATTCCAGAATGTTTGTTGCTAGAATGGTATCTAGCATTTCCCACTGTTAAATGAAGCAGGATTTGCTAGTGTTTTGGGGAATGGTTTAAACTAGCTTCACATCATAAACAAAACTCAAATTGAATTCAGGAAAGAAGATGACTTTATTGCCTTCCATCACAGCGGGGAATGAGGAGGAGCCACTGTGGTGGATGTTTATGTCAAATCTTTATGTAGTTGTGTGCTTTGGTGCTTTTTTGGTCTGACTGTATGGCAAACCAAATTCCTTGTATGTTGCAAAACATATTTGGCTAATAAATTCCGATTATGATTATGATTAAAAAGAAAGCAAAGAGGGAACTAGAAGTTCGAGGAATAGAAAGCAAGATAAAATAGACAACAAAATAAAAGCAGTAAATGAGACAAATGTATTAAATGTTAAAATGAAAAACTTAAATACACTGTATCTAAATACTCGCATTACTAACAACAAGGTAAGTGGAATGGGACATGCAGAAGCAAGCTTAAGTGTTCTCATTGAAGACAGACACAAAAAGCTGGAGTAACTCAGAGGGTCGGGCAGCATCTCTGGAGAAAAGGAATAGATGACGTTTTGGGTCGTGGCCCTACTTCAGTCTGAGAGTCTGGGGAGAGAGGGAATCGGGAGATATGAAAAGGTACATGGAACATATTCATGAAAGATATGCAAAAAAGACAGATTCTCATTACCATTGTGGACACACGGCAGCCAGGTGACCAAAACTGGGAACTAAACATCTCAGGGCGTTCGACGTTTCAAGAAGAACAGGCAAAAATGAAAAGAGACTGATCTAGCATGATTGACAAGGGAGAAGAACTGTGTACTGTAATTGTGAGAAATTATCTTGGGTCAAGATCATAATGCAATCTAAAATTAATGTGAGTTGAGCTAAGAAACAGCTTGGGGCAGAAAACATTAGAAAGAGTTATTTGTAAGCCATTAAATGGTAATTGAAATACAGGGCTTGGCATAAATCGGCTTATTAGAGATAATATCCTGTGACATGGCAATACAAAAATTATAGGAAATTTCAACCTGTACAGAGATATAGATATAGATATCAATACATTTAATTATAAAGATGACAGGTAAATCAACAATTACAAGAGACTTTAATACTATATATAGACAGGACAATCATGGTTCCAGTGTAATAAAGTGTAAGATGAATTCACGGAATTATTCAAGTAGATATTTAATCATAATCATAATCATAATCATAATCGGAATTATTTCTGGATAAGTATGTTAAGGAACCAACTGGGGAAAGGCTAATTTTGGATGTCATTTTGTACAATGAGGAAAGGTTAACCGATAATCTTGTTATCAGGCAAGGTCAAGTGTGGGACCATCACAGGTGGGCAGCTGAATTTATAATGGAGAATAAGGAAATGGCAGAGGAATTAAACAATTACTTGGAAAGAAGACAATTAAAACCCAGCAGATACGTTCAGGAAACAAAGGTCCAACAAGAATGATGAACCGGAGCCATGGAGTCAAAGAGTAATATTTTTAAGGCACAGATAGAGAGATTCTTGATTAGTACAGGTGTCAGAGGTTATGGGGAGAAGGCAGGAGAATGGGGTGAGGAGGGAGTGATAGATCAGCTATGATTGAATGGCAGAGTAGACTTGATGGGCTGAATGGCCTAATTCTAGTCCTATTCCTTATAACCTTATGAGTGATACAGTGTGGAAACAGGCCCTTCGGCCCAACTTTCCCACACTGGGCAACATGTCCCAGCTACACTAGTCCAACCTGCCCATGTTTGGTCCATATCTTTCCAAACCTGTCCTATCCACGTACCTGTCTAACCGTTTCTTAAATGTTGGGATAGTCTGTGCCTCAACTGCCTCCTCTGGCAGCTTGTTCCATACACCCACCACCCTTTGTGTGAAAAAGTTACCCCTCAGATTCCTATTAAATCTTTTTCCCTTCACCTTAAACCTTAAATGGTGGAGGCGTAGAACACAAGGAGCAAGGGCCGGTAGGGGGGTGAGCCGGGGTAATGCCTCAAGCAACTTCAAGGACGGCTACAGGAAGTGCCCCCGGGGCACCAAGATGGCCGAGCGAGGAGAGGAACGTCAGTTTGCGGGCCAATCCAGTCGAAGGCGATGAAGGACGGCACTGCAGGAGCTTGGGGCTTCCCTGGATCGGGAACTGCTCCAATAAACCGAGCGTGGGGGTGGACTGGACTTTGGAAATGGCGCCAAAACATGGCGGCGCCTGCATGTGTAAATATGGAAAAAAGAATTCCACTGTGCAGTTGCACATGTGACAAATAAATCACCATTGAACCATTGACAAAATGGATACCAAACACAAACACCGATGTGTTTTTTTCAGTTGGAATGGTGGAGCATAGAAATTGGTGTAAATATGATGCCTGCTGGACAAAATTAATTTTCAATTGCATGGCGCTGGAATAAATAAATGTCCATTCCAACCCTTGCACATGCAAATTTCGTCGACAAAGTGGTTGATATTTGGACTGCACTGCCAGAGGAAGTGGTGAAATCAGATACAATTACTATGTTTAAGAGTTTAGACATGCATGCAAATAAGCAGGGCATTGAAAGATACGGTACTAATGCAGGTAAATGGAATTGGTAAATGGGCAGAAACGTTGGCATGGATGTGGTGGGCCGAATGGCCTGTTGCTATGGTGTATGGCTCCATGACGTCCTTTCCATCCTTGGGGAAACATTTCATGGCTATCATTTCAGGAGAATCGTTTCAGTTTTTTATTCAGTTACTTTTCAGGAAACAATTTAGATCAGTCACAAAGATATCACACACACTGCAAACGAACATTAGCGCTGGGAAACATTGGCATATGTTTTACTTTGTCACGTAGTTAGTTATGGTTTGTTTTGTGCACAATTTCAGAAAGAACATTTCAGAAAACACAAGTGACATTCTTGAAGAGACTGTTCCATGGTTCGACTGTAACCGAAGGCTTTGAATGTAAAATACCTGCATTTAAATATGTTAAGCAGAAGCTTTTTAGCAGGATTAAGCATTGGCAGAAAGATAGTTGGTACATTTATCACTTCACCTTCCTTACAAATTTATTAGAGGCGTAGACAGTAAGAAAGTTTTTGTCAATAGAAGGGATGTCTAAAACGCAGAGTAGTTAGAAAATGGAAAGCATTGCCTAAGGTGTTTGTAGAGGCAGAGAGTCTCACAACATTTAAGAAGTTGCTAAGTAAGCACTTGAATCACCAAGGCATTGAAGCCTCTGGCCAGATGCTGGATTAGTACAGATAGGTACTTGGTTCTTGAAGGCAAGGACATTGTGAGCCAAGGGGCCTGTTTCTCGGCTGTATGACTCAATGACTCTCTGATTCTACAAGCTTTGACACCTTGCCTTCAAGGCAAAAAACATTTCTTCACACAGAGAGTGGTGAGTCTGTGGAATTCTCTGCCACAGAAGGTAGTTGAGGCCAGTTCATTGGCTATATTTAAGAGGGAGTTAGATGTGGCCCTTTTTGATAAAGGGATCAGGGGGTATGGAGAGAAGGCAGGTACAGGCTACTGAGCTGGATGATCAACCATGATCATATTGAATGGCGGTGCAGGCTCAAAGGGCCGAATGGCCTACTCCTGCACCTATTTTCTATGTTTCTATGTTTCAGTTGGCCAGGCTCTTGACTCTGGAGTTTACTCCCAAAATAAACACCATCTCATCTCGACAACTTTCTCCTCCTTCAAGATGCTGTCCAAACACCTTCCTCTGTCAAACTCTGAAACCGTCCTCTAAGGACGTTCCGAGGCTACTTTACTTCACTGCAACTTTATCTAAAAGAAACTTGGTGCTGCACAAAGTTTTAAATGGTTCACAAGTTATAGGAGTAGAATTAGGCCATTCGGCCCATCGAGTCTACGCGGCCATTCAATCATGGCTGATCTCTACCTCCTGATCCTAGTTTCCTGCTTTCTCCCTGTAACAGTTGTCACCCGTTCTAATCAAGAATCTGACTCTCTCTTAAAAATAGCCACTGACTCGGCCTCCACAGCCCTCCGTAGCAATGAGTTTCACAGATTAACTACCCTCTGACTAAAGAAGTTCCTCCTCACCTCCTTTGTAAAAGAGCGTCCTTAATTCTGAGGCTATGACCTTTGGTCTTAGACTCCCCCACTAGTGGAAACATCCTTTCCACATCCACTCTATCTATGCCTTTCATTAGAAGGTCCCCACTCAACCTTCTAAACTTCAGTGAGTAGAGGCCCAGTGCTGTCAAACGCTAACCCACTCATTCCTGGGATCATTCTTGTAAACCTCCTCT
Source organism: Rhinoraja longicauda (assembly GCF_053455715.1). NCBI lineage: Eukaryota > Metazoa > Chordata > Chondrichthyes > Rajiformes > Arhynchobatidae > Rhinoraja > Rhinoraja longicauda. The sequence continues at coordinate 45,602,200 of NC_135964.1, read as the reverse complement.
GAACCCTCTCCGGAGCCAGCACATCCTTCCTCAGATATGGGGTCCAAATTTGCTCACTGTGCTCCAAATGCGACCAGACCAACACCTTATAGAGCTTCAGCATTACATCTCTGTTTTTGTATTCCAGTCCTCTTGATATAAATTCTAGAAATGAATTTGCCTTCCTCACTTCCTTACATTGGTATTACATGTTTTTATTTGCAGTATTTACAAAAATGCATTCTTTAAACGAATGAACAGTAAAGGTAAACAGATGCCTCTGCACACAGAGATCTCTTTCTAAATGGGACTGTACTACTTTACGGGAAGTATTCAATTATTATGTACTTGAAGTGGGAACGTAAAATACAAATGTAATTTAGTTTTGTTTAGTTTAGGTAGCTGGTGAGTTTAACAGCACGCTTACAACCTGTAACAGCCTGCACAATACTATCAAAATAACAATATATAAAACATGTAGGAAGGAATTGTAGATGCTGGTTTACTCCGAAGATAGACACAAAATGCTGGAGTAACTCAGTGGGGCAGGCAGCATCTCTGGAGAGAATGAATGGGTGACGTTTCGGGTCGAGACCCTTCTTCAGAATAGACAGGTCTGGGTGGCACAGTGGCACAGAGATAGAGTTGCTGCTTTACAGTGCCAGAGACCCGGGTTCGATCCGGACTATGGGTGCTGTCTGTACAGAGCTTCTACGTTCTCCCCGTGCTGCTGTGAGTTTCCACCAGGTGCTCTGGTTTCCTCCTTACTCCAGAGATGTACAGGTTTGAAGGTTAATTTGGCTTAGGTAAAATTTGTAAATTGTCCCTAGTGCTAGTGTATGGGGATCGCTGGTCGGCGCAAACTCATTGGGCAAAAGGTCCTGTTTTCGTGCTGTATCACTAAACTGTATCACTAAATGACACATGATGCAGTTCCGAAAATGGTACACATCTAACATTACAAGAGCACGGCGTATTCTGTACAGCTGATGGAAACAGAAAATTAGAGCTTAGAGGAGGAAAATCAGAATAAGAATCAGAATCAGAATAACCTTTATTGTCATCCAAAAAAACAAGTTTTTTGGACGAAATTCCGTTACCCGCAGTCCAACAATAAGAGCAATACAAATAAGCAATAACACACACAATCGCAAACCAACACAAAAAAAAAAAAGAAACATCCATCACAGTGAGTCTCCTCCAGTCACCTCCTCACTGTGATGGAAGGCCAGAATGTCTTTTCTCTTCCCCTGCCGTCTTCTCCCGCGGTCAGGCTGTTGAAGTTGACCTCGCTGGACGGTGAAATAGATAGCTACTTAAGGGAAAATAATTTGTAAGGCCACGGGGAATGAGCAGGAGAAGATTGTACAAACCGCTGGCATAGCCTCAATGGAACAAATGGACGTCTGCACAAAAAATGATTCTAGGATTTTTAAGTTGGAATCAACTGTTTTCAAATATGATTCTTGGTTCACACAAAGTGTGGTGGGTGTATGGAACAAGCTGCCAGAGGAGATAGTTGAGACTGGGACTATCCCAATGTTTAAGAAACAATTGGAGAGGTACATGGATAGGACAGGTTTGGAGGGATATGGACCAAGCACAGGCAGGTGGGGCTGGTGTAGCTGATACATGTTGGCCGGTATGGGCGAGTTGGTCCGAAGGGCCTGTTTCCACACTGTATCTATCACTCAATGACTCAGTATCAGCAAAAGCAATATTTGTCATCTCAAAAACATGCTGAATGAATGCCTGATTTAAAATGGGGCTGATCTTACAAGGATATCGAAAGGTATAAGATTATTAAGGGGTTGGACACGTTAGAGGCAGGAAACATGTTCCCAATGTTGGGGGAGTCCAGAACAAGGGGCCACAGTTTAAGAATAAGGGGTAGGCCATTTAGAACAGAGATGAGGAAAATCTTTTTCAGTCAGAGAGTTGTGAATCTGTGGAATTCTCTGCCTCAGAAGGCAGCGGAGGCCAATTCTCTGAATGCATTCAAGGGAGAGCTAGATAGAGCTCTTAAAGATAGCGGAGTCAGGGGGTATGGGGAGAAGGCAGGAACGGGGTACTGATTGAGAATGATCAGCCATGATCACATTGAATGGTGGTGCTGGCTCGAAGGACCGAATGGCCTCCTCCTGCACCTATTGTCTATTGTCTATTGTCTATAATGACAGACCCGGATGATTAAATGCAGAATACCCGCTGCAACAAAAGCAATATCATATCAGCATTAAACTCATCAATATTAAATAACACAGATTATAATGTTAGAGAAGTATTAATTCTTATAGGAAGAAAATCAACAGAATTGATCCCATTGGATGAAATCTATGACTTTCCATCATGAAATAAATGTGCTACTGTCAGAATCATTTGATATTGTTTTCATTTTATTGTTCTGTAGGGAATATTTAACATAAAAAAACAAAATCCCCATATTTGATAATAGTGCTATAAATTGCGTGGATAGTTCAGTTTAGTTTATTTTCTCGTGTGTACCGGAGGTAAAGTGAAAAGTTATCTAGTCAGCAGAAAGACAATACATGATTAAGAGTATATCTTGATAATCTATGTTCAGTTTACACTATGGTACAAGTTATCCTTTGTAGTTGAATTAAACTATGCAAAGTATTCTGTTTGACACCTTGACAAACTTAATTGAGCCGTGGAGAAAGTAGATTTACCGTGGAAGATATGCAGTTATGTTAACAGAAGCGAAAAAAGCCTGAGCTATGTTCAGTAGAACAAAATATAATCTAAGAAGGTGTTCAAAATACTGGAAGTGTAATTAAAGAATGATTATTGCCCCCATGGCTCGTCAATGAATGACAGGGTGCCATCATTTAGGATAGTTAGCAAAAGCATAAAGGTCGGGGGAAGTTTATTCATTCAAAGATTATTACTATTTGGAATGTGCTATTCAAGAGACATTTGAACCCAAACCACTGTTAGAAGTAGGTACATACTTGAAGGGCAAATTATATTCAGAGAAAGAATGTGGTCATGGGACAGATTGATAATGTTTAGATGCAACCAGAATACATGATATACGAAGTCACTTTCTAACTGAATTTTACTTCCTTGATCCTCACCTCTACTTTTAATGGTAATATACAAAGGAGCTGCTGATACTGGTTTATACCAGCGGGTCAGGCAGCATCTATGGAGAAAATGGTTAGGTGAAGTTTCGGGTCGAACCTTTCTTCAGATTGATTATCGTGGGGGGTGGGGGGGGGGGGGGGGAACCAAGATAAATCAGCAGCAGAGAACCTCAAGCAGGGTGGATCCCTGGTGGGCCGATTGTTGGCTCGAGATGGTGTGAACTCAAGAGGGATACGTCATTGCGAACTGTAGAACTGGTTAACTGACTTTTAGTGGAGGAAGGGGGAGATGGTGGTGGGGGGGAGGGGGGGGGGGGAGGAGGAAGGCATATGTAGAAGTTGCCTGACCTGCTGAGTTACTCCAGCACTTTGTGACTATGCTTTTTTATTGATTGTTCTTATGTTCAAGGTGTAATATAAATACAGGGAAGTTCCAGGTTAGAATTTGCTAAGAATGCTTGCAGATTTCACATGGCATTTCACCTTGTCAATCAGAAGCTACCTGGTGTTAGAACAAATAAACTTGGAGCAGGCTAAACAGCTTCTATGACCTGTCTCATCAGTCAACAAGTTTGCGGCTATTGCTTTAACTCGTGATGCCCTTTCCTGTCTGATCTCACCTCCTTTGGTTAGAAACATAGAAACATAGAAAATAGGTGCAGGAGTAGGCCATTCGGCCCTTCGAGCCTGCACCGCCATTCAATGTGATCATGGCTGATCATCCAGCTCAGTAACCTGTACCTGCCTTCTCTCCATACCCCCCTGATCCCTTTAGCAAAAAGGGCCAAATCTAACTCCCTCTTAGATATAGCCAATGAACTGGTCTCAACTACCTTCTGTGGCAGAGAATTCCACAGACTCACCACTCTCTGTGTGAAGAAATGTTTTCTCATCTCGGTCCTAAAAGACTTCCCCCTTATCCTTAAGCTGTGACCCCTGGTTCTGGACTCCCCCAACATCGGGAACAATCTTCCCGCATCTAGCCTCTCCAACCCCTTAAGAATTTTATATGTTTCTATAAGATCCCCCCTCAGTCTTCTAAATTCCAGCGAGTACAAGCCTAGTCTATCCAGTCTTTCTTCATATGAAAGTCCCACCATCCCAGGGATCAATCTAGTGAACCTTCTCTGTACTCCCTCTAAGGCTAGAACGTCTTTCCTCAGGTTAATCCATTAGTTTAATGGAGATGTGAGGGGAAAGTTTTTTTAAAAACACAGAGTGTAGTGGGGGCCCTGGAACACATTGCCAGGGGTGGTGGTGGACAGAGCGTTTAAGAGGCTTTTAGGTCGGGACATGGAAGTGCAGAGAATAGAGGGGAATAGAGAAGATGGATCATGTGCTGCCTGATGAGACCAGTGTATCTTGGCATCATGTTTGGCACAAACATTGTGGGCCGAAGGACAGCACTGTTCTGTGTTCCATGTTCTATGATTGCAAGAGTAGTTTTGATGAAGACATTTTAATGAAATGTCTTCAAAAACTCACCAGCTGTCCCTCGGTACCTTAGAGACCAATTTGGATATCCAGTGATAAAACTGTATAAATTTGGTATAAATAGACACCATGCACGAGCCCAAACATTAGACAGTTGGCACAATCCCTTCCAGATAATGTAAAATAGAGGTAATGTGAACTGCGGGTTTCATGTGATTTATATGAAGGTAAATATGTTGTCATGCAAGCTGTGATCCTAACCATTAGTCAACAACAGACCCAACAAACTTGATGTAGTAAAACTAATTTAAAGAACCCTCTCCATGGATGCTGCATGACTTGCTAAGTATTTCCCACATTTTCTGATTTATTTGTCTTTACACGCTGTTTATACTTTATTGAATCAAACCTCCGCATTTGTTCATTAATTTCTTCCTTGATAATTGTCTCTGAAACATTTTCCATCACAGAGGCAAAACTGGCCGGTCGCCAAGTATGTGCTTATTCGTTTTTCCAGCAAAGGTGATACATTTGCCCTTGAGTTTGAGTTTAATTTATTGTCAAGTGTTCCGAGATACAGTGAAAAACTTTTGTGGCGTGCAGCCAGTGGAAACAATATACATGATGACAATTGAGCCATCCATATTCCCTAATAAAGGGAATAACGTGAATCACGTTTAGTGCAAGATAAACTCCAGTAAAGTCCGTTCAAAGATAGTCCAAGGGTCTCCAATGAGGTAGATAGTAGCTCAGGACTGCTCACTAGTTGATGGTAAGATGGTTCAGTCGCCTGATAATGGTTGGGAAGAAACTGTCCCTGAATCTGGAGATGTGCGCTTTCATACTTCTTTACCTTTTGCCCGATGAGAGAGGAGAGAAGAGAGAGGGGCCAGGGTACAATTCATCCTTGATTATGTTGGTGGCCTTGCCGAGGAAGGGTGAGGTATACATGGGGACAATGGAAGGGGGGTTGGTTTTTGCGTGATGGCATGGGCTAGTTCAGGATGCTTCAGCTACCTGACAACAGCAGACAACCTCAATTCCTTTGGCATTTCCCTGCATTCCTGTGCCTTGATAGTTTGGGCAGAAGGAGGGGTGGGACAGTATCAAAGGATTGTTACACGCCCTTCCCCAGCTACCTGCTCCAATCCCCAGAATGCAACCAGTTTGAGCACAGTCAGCCACTTAAAACCCCTTATCACTTTTCTCCTTCAATCATCTATTTTAAGGTCATATAGTCATAAGGAATAGTAGAATTCGACCATTCGGCCCATCAAGCCCACTCCGCCATTCAATCATGGCTGATCTATCTCTCCCTCCAAACCCCATTCTCCTGCCTTCTCCCCATAACCTCTGTCACCTGTACAAATCAAGAATCTATCTATTTCTACCTTAAAAATATCCACTGATTTGGCCTCTACAGCCTTATGTGGCAATGAATTCCACAGATTCACCACCCTCTGATGAATGAAATTTCTCCCCATCTCCTTCCTAAAAGAACATCCTTTAATTCTGAGGCTATGACCTCTAGTCCTAGACTTTCCCACTAGTGGAAACATCCTCTCCACATCCAGGCAATTTTCACATTTGCCTTCCATCACAGTGAGGAGAGGACTGGAGGAGACTCACTGTGATGGATGTTTCTTTGATGGATGTTTGTTTTTTTGTGTGTTTTTGGGGTTGTGTAATTTGCCTATTTTAATGCTTTATTATGTAATCTGCCTATTTTAATGCTTTTATTGTTGGACTGTGGGTGACTGAATTTCGTCCAATTTGGATGACAAATAAAGCTATCTTGAATCTTGAATCTTGAATCTTGAATTCTATCCAAGCCTTTCACTATTTTGCATGTTTCAATGAGGTCCCTCCTCATTTTCAGTATAAACAACATCTTCTAGTGATGTTCTCGTTTCAAAACATTAAAGAACCATGAACATATCACATCTTCGATTTATCATCAAAATGTCATTTGGTGACCTACTCTGCATAATCTGACTAAAGGTAAGATGCATCCAATCAGAAGATAGACGCATTATGTTGGAGTAACTGAAGGGTCTTTATCTGAAGAAGGGTCTCGACCCGAAACGTCACCCATTCCCTCTCTCCAGAGATGCTGCCTGTCCCGCTGAGTTACTCCAGCATTTTGTGTCTATCTTCAGTGTAAACTAGCATCTGCAGTTCCTTCCTGCACACTGCATCCAATCAGACCAGTGTTGATGTCATTTTATATTTTTTGGATCCATCATAGATTCCTATTTCTTAGAATGAATCAGGAGAGTTTCAGGCAATTAGCCGGTTTCCTACTGGTAAAAGATTGCACCAGGTCTGCCCTTCATCAAAGTTCTGAGATACGGTTGGAAAAGACCTGACGGCTTATCAGAAGAAAGGTGAAAACATTGTTCTCTTTGTTACTCTACAGGATACAAACATTTTTAGGGCACACCAGTAATTTGATTATTTGATTGAAAGATAAAGAATGCAAACAGGCCCATCAAGTCCACGGTGATCATCGATCACCCATTCACACTAGTTCTGTGTTATCCCACTTTCTCATCCACTCCCTGCACACTATGGGCAATTTACAGAGACCAATTTACAGAGACCAAGGTTCGGTGCTGGGACCGCAGCTATTTACAATGTACATTAATGACTTAGATGAAGGGATTAAAAGTAACATTAGCAAATTTGCGGATGACACAAAGCTGGGTGGTAGTGTGAAATGTGAGGAGGATGCTATGAGGATGCAGGGTGACTTGGACAGGTTGTGCGAGTGGGCAGATGCGCGTCAGATGCAGTTTAATGTGGATAAATGTAAGGTTATCCACTTTGGTGGTAAGAACAGGAAGGCAGATTATTATCTGAATGGTGTCAAGTTAGGAAAAGGGGAAGTACAACGAGATCTGGGTGTCCTTGTACATCAGTCACTGAAAGTAAGCATGTAGGTACAGCAGGCAGTGAAGAAAGCTAATGGCATGTTGGCCTTCATAACAAGAGGAGTTGAGTATAGGAGCACAGAGGTCCTTCTGCAGTTGTACAGGGCCCTGCTGAGACCACACCTGGAGTATTGTGTGCAGTTTTGGTCTCCAAATTTGAGGAAGGACATTCTTGCCATTGAGGGATTGCAGCCTAGGTTTACTAGGTTAATTCCCAGGATGGCTGGAATGTCATATATTGAAAGAATGGAGCGAATGAGCTTGTATACACTGGAATTTAGAAGGATGAGAGGAGATGTTATTGAAACATAAGATTATTAAGGGATTGGACACGCTAGAGGCAGGAAACATGTTCCCGATGTTGGGGGAGTGCAGAACCAGGGGCCATTAAGAATAAGGAGATGAGGAAAAACGTTGTGAATCTGTGGAATTCTCTGCCTCAGAAGGCAGTGGAGGCCGATTCTCTGGATGCTTTCAAGAGAGAGTTAGATAGAGCTCTTAAAGATAGCAGAGTCAAGGGATATGGGGAGAAGGCAGGAACAGGGTACTGATTGTGGATGATCAGCCATGATCACAGTGAATGGACTACTCCTGTGTCAATTGTCTAATCTCTAAACCCACTTGTTGTTTGGATGTGGAAGTAAACCGGAGCATCTGGAGGAAACCCACACGGTCACAGGGAGAATGTGCACACTCCACGCAGACAGTACCCGAGGTCAGGATTGAACCCGGATCTCTGACACTATGACTGCAGGCTTAGACAGTAGATATTGGTAAAATTGCCCCTGTCAGATTTTGTGCATTAGTATATCTAGTAATGCTCTGCACTGCATCATGCACTGCTATAGTAGAGTGTTGTGTATGAGAACGATTTAATATGAAATGACTTGCGCGATTGTACGCATGCGCAGAGAGACTCAAGATGGCGATAACACGACCAAAGCACGTTTAAATACTTGTGTGTTCCGAGTTTTATTCATAGAGTCCGATTACAGCACAAAGACATAACAATTTGGCCACGAGGATGGGATTCCTCTAACAGGAACAGATTGCGGTCACTTTGAAGTTTTCGCACGACCGAACATGAAGTTAATGACGCGGTATGTCATTGGAAAACATGGAACGCACGATCGCCGAGTGCACGTCAACTCCTCGATGCAACCTACCGTACAAGCAGTGCTGTAGCCGTGCAGCGCAGCTCATAGAGGCAGCTATAGCCAGCAGAACATCAATCGTGTTCGCTTGCCAGTAATAGCTAAGCCACCAGACGTAGGTGTCGTGCAGCCCAAGGCCCCAGTCCAGCCACCGCCATTTTGTCACCAGCAACCGCCACCGACGACGAGAAGCCGAGTATCCGAGTATCCGAGAGCAGACCAGCGACGGTGATAACGTTTAAATAGTGTTGTTGTGAAACTGAGTATTAATAGTGTAACCATGGCTAATCCAATAGTTGGGAATGGGCCCCAGTTAGAATCTGGTTATACTTTTGAGGAATGGACTGAAGTCTTAGAGGCTTGGTTCACTTCAAACGATATCACGTCAGAAGAGAAGAGCATTGTTCCTTACAGGTTTAGGAAGCAAGGGTTACCACACCCTACGGGCATTGCTGCAGCCAGCTAAGCCCGAAAGTAAAACGTATCAGGAATGTAAGGATGCTTTGATTGCTCATTTCTCGCCAAAACCAACAGAAATAGTGCTAAGGTGTCGATTCTATACCTGCACACAAGCAAATGAAACAATCCCTCAGTTCCTAGCAAAGCTTCGACAGTTAAGTGATGGGTGTAATTTCAAGGAACTGGAGAATATGCTGAGAGACAGATTGGTGGTAGGGTGTGCAGAAGTGAACATCCAGCGGAAACTGTTGGGTACACTAAACTTAACCTTTGAGAACGCAGTCAATATTGCGACAGCGATGGAGGTTGCCAAACAAGATGTGGAGCAGATCCAGAAGATCGGAAGGCCTCAAGAGGATACTACCTCTGTCAATCAGCTTCAAAGGAAGGCGTCTGAACAGCAGAAGACAGGGAGTCAACAAAGGACAACCAAAGACAAGGGTGCACAGGAAGTGAAGAGAGCCACCAAGAAGGACAGAGTTCTCTCCAAGGTGAAGAACCACATCATGGAAGGGTGGCCAAGAGCAAGGAATCTTCCAGAAGAAGTAAAGCCCTTAGCCAGCAAGAAAGAAGAGCTGTCAGTTGAGGATGACATAATCCTGTGGGGACCACGAGCGGTCATCCCAGATAATCGGGAGATGAGGACCGAAATCCTTGAAGAACTTCATAGCACGCACCCTGGCATTGTGAAAATGAAGGCCTTGGCAAGATCATATATATGGTGGCCTGGAATCAACAACGAGTTGGAACAACAAGTGAGAAGTTGTCCAAGCTGTCAGCAGAGTCAGCATAGTCCTGTTGCAGCCCCAATCCATCCATGGGAGTTCCCTGAGAGACCGTGGCGTCGAATTCACTGTGACTATGGAAGCATCGACAATGTAGGTTAATTGACTGGGTAAATGTAAAAATTGTCCCTAGTGTGTGTAGGATAGTGTTAGTGTGCGGGGATCGCTGGGCGGCGCGGACTTGGTGGGCCGAAAAGGCCTGTTTCCGCGCTGTATCTGAAATATGAAAAATAAAATAAATATGAAAATGAGGAGGTGCTGATTGTGGTCGATGCTCACAGCAAGTGGATTGAAGCCATTCGGGTGAAACACGCAACAGCAGCAGCAACAGTGATTGCCCTGAGGTGGTTGATTGCAACTCATGGGTTTCCAGAAACGGTGGTCACAGACAACGGTACGCAGTTTGTGTCTGAAGAATTTGCCAAGTTCCTCAGCAGCAACAACATCTGCCACATTCAAACATCACCCAAGCACCCGTCCAGCAACGGACTAGCAGAAAGAGGGGTGCAGACGGTGAAAGCAGGTGTGAAGAAAGAAAAAGGATCAGACCTGGAACTAAAGATCCAGAAGTTCTTGCTGACGTACCGAGTCACACCTCAAGGAACCACTGGAAAGTCACCCAGTGAACTGATGTTCAGACAAAAGATCCACACTAAACTTGACAGTCTGCGACCCGATCTCAGCAAAACTATTCGAAGGAAGCAAGCCTCAATGAAACAGGCAGCAGATCGAGGAAGCAAGAAGCGAGTCTTGGAGGTGAATGATCATGTCATGGTCAAGAACTTCACATCAGGTCCCACTTGACTTTACAGAATGATAGCAGAAGTCATCAGTGAAGTCCTGTACAATGTATAGTTGAGTGAGGGACGAGTCGTTCGTCGTCATGCCGATCAAATGAGAGCGTACTTGCCAAAAGGTGACGAACACACCAACGTCCAACAAAGAGAAGTGGTTCAACCAAGCGAGGAGCCACTGATAGTTCTGCCAATTCCAACCGTTGGGGTAGATCCTGAAAGCACTTCAGAGAGTGACAAACATTTCATCCACAGTGATAACATAACATCACAACCAGAACCTGATATTGATGAACATTTCATCCACAGTGATAAAACAACATCACAGCCAGAGCCAGATATTTCAGAACACATGAACAATCCAACACAGACAGATAGACACTTGTCTAATAGAACTACAAGGACACCTAAAAGATTTGAGGATTCTGTTCTTTATAAGTGAACTTACAGATATACTAGCAATGTGTTATGTATTTTGTTTGCCACGCATTTTAGTTACGATATGCAAGTCTATTGTTTGATATTATGTGACTTTAGACATGGGTATGTGTGTAGTTGATTTAAATTGTGCTACCTGCCTCCAAGTTAAAGGGGGAGGAGTGTTGTGTGCGAGAACGATTTAATATGAAATGACTTGCGCGATTGTATGCATGCGCAAAGAGACTCAAGATGGCGATAACATGACCAAGGCACGTTTAAATACTTGTGTATTCCGAGTTTTATTCATAGTCCGATGGCTCCGAGAGCAAAACCTTTTATAAATTTGCCAGAAACTAGGAAGGCTACACATCAACTTGAGAACTCAGTACCCGTGAAGAATTAATATTAATGGTCAAACACTCCTTGTGTTGAGGAGTGCTCTTTATCTGGCGGTGCTGGCTCGAAGGGCCAAATGGCCTCCTTCTGCACCTATTTTCTATGTTTCTATCTTAAAATTAATATTTCTCCTTAAACTATGAACAGTTCTACTGGGACATTTGTCACCCATATTTCAGTAGACCTTCTCCTTAGGGCCATTGATGATATTAAAATTAATAGCATTAATAACAATAAAGTGCCCTGAAATATTACTTCGGAAGGAATTAAGGAACGACCAGATTTAAGCCTCTTTCTGTGTCGGCCACATTGGCTGGAATGGCAAGTTGTTCCCCTTCAAGGATGTTGGTGAATCTGCTGGGATTTTTACAGCATTCCTGCATGCTGCTTATAAATTATTAGATGTATTGAAATGGATTTAATTGCCAGCCAAGGTAATATTTAAACCGGGCAATTTGGATTTCCACCAAAATAGTTAGAAAATATTTCCATCACTCAGAGGAGATTTTAAACAAAGGTGAAGTTGGTTATCTCAAAAAATAGACATGGTCAGCCGAATAATTTATTTTGATTGACGGGAAGGGAAGATTTTGTTAAGCCTTGGCTAACATTTGTCCTTTAACCAACATTGCTCGAACAGAAGATAGACACAAAAAGCTGGAGTAACTCAGCAGGTCAGACAGCATCTCTGGAGAAACGGAATAGGTGACATTTCAGGTCGAGACCCTTCTTGACCCACTTGAACAGGTGTGTAGGATGGAACTGCAGATAGACAATAGACAATAGGTGCAGGAGGAGGCCATTCGGCCCTTTGAGCCAGCACTCCCATTCAATGTGATCATGGCTGATCATTCTCAATCAGTACCCTGTTCCTGCCTTCTCCCCATACCCCCTGACTCCGCTATCCTTAAGAGCTCTATCTAGCTCTCTCTTGAATGCATTCAGCGAATTGGCCTCCACTGCCTTCTGAGGCAGAGAATTCCACAGATTCACAACTCTCTGACTGAAAAAGTTTTTCCTCATCTCAGTTCTAAATGGCCTACCCCTTATTCTTAAACTGTGGTTCCTTGTTCTGGACTCCCCCAACATTGGGAACATGTTTCCTGCCTCTAACGTGTCCAACCCCTTAATAATCTAGATGCTGGTTATACACTGAAGATAGACCCGAAACGTCACCCATTCCTTCTCTCCAGAGATGCTGCCTGCCCCGCTGAGTTACTCCAGCATTTTGTGTCTTTCTCACTTGAACAGATTATCTACTCAATATCACAATGCTGTTTTTTTCAATCTCATTGTGCACAAATTGTCAGCTGTGTGTCCTGCACGAGCGACATTTCATTAGCTTTTAAGTGCTTTAGGACGAGTCAGGTAGGTGAAAGATGCTGTGCAAATGAGAGTCTTACTCCATATTTTAAAGTGGATGACCCATCCGGCTAGGGCTGCCAAATGGAGAAAACTGCTGGAACTCACTGCCGGTGTGTGGGTGAGAAACTATGCCTGAAATATGCACGGCCTGTCTGACTCAGGTAACAGAACAAGAATCTGCACAAACTGAATCCCACCTCCGAGTCTGGAGCAGATTCGAGCCCAATGTCTCGACGGGCCCTCAGTATGGCATCCACACTGACCTGCTTAGGATTTGGAAGCCAAGCCCCTCTGCAGCATCTGTGTTTTGTTTGACTGACACAAGACAGTGAAGAACCACCGATATCCTCAAACCTCTGCGAGAGCACATCCCGCCTCCGGGCCACTCCGAACGCCATCACTGGCAGACGGGCCAGAGGAAGCCCACCATCAGCACCACAAACAATGACTGGCTGCTGGAAAATGCCAGCGCTCTGCAGTGAACCCAGTCAAGAGTGTCTTATTGTCTTACTGTATGCCCCAGATAGAACAGTGAAATACTTACTTACATTGGCACAACAGAATGTGTAAACGTAGTACTCAGTAAACAATATGACAAATGAGAAAAATGTTATATATATATATATAAAGGAAGGAGATCCAGAGATGCTGTCTGACTCACTGAGTTACTCCAGTTTTTTTAATGTCTATCTTTGGTTGAAAGCAGCATTTACAGATCCTTCCTTGATATATATATATATAAAGCAAACAATAATAGCACAAACAGACAAAATCAATGCCCCCATGTAGTTCAGAGATTTGGAGGTTGTAGTGTGACCTTGACCTGGAGGTTTTCAGGCTCTGATATCATCTTCCCACAAGCCACCGTGAAATGAGTGTTTGGCCAAGGTGGTGTGGATCTCTGATGCTGCTGGCTGCCTTTTTCCGCACAGCCAAATGAGCCACAGCTGGGTCCAATTAATGGTTATTGGACCAATTCATCTGATGCTTGTCAGCCCGACCCCTCATAAACCTCAGAGCTCCTGCCAGAATGGAAGAGGAGAGGAAGCTGCTGGGATTAATCATAAGCACTAGGAGCAGAAATAGGCCATACGGCACGGAAACAGGCCTTTCGGCCCACCGAATCCACACCGACCACCCACACACTAACACTATCCTGCACACGGTGGAGACAATTTGCAATTTTACCAAGCCAATTATCCTACAAACCTGTACGTCTTTGGAGTGTGGGGGGGAAACCGGAGCACCCCAGAAAAACCATGCAGATCATGGGGAGAAGGTGTAAACTCTGTACCAACAGCACCCGTAGTCAGGATTGAACCTGGGTGTCTGGCTCTGTAAGCCAGCAATTCTACTGCTGCCCCACTGTGCCACTGTGCTGAAAGGTTGGAGGGATAGGGGCCAAATGCAGGCAATTGGGACTAGTGTAGATGGGGAATCTTGGTTGGCATGGATGAGTTGGGCCGAAGGGCCTGTTTCCGTGCTGTATGACTTAATGTCTCTGTGACCTTAAATCCTTCCTCTATCACCGATTTACGTGGCTCAATGCAAATTCTGTTCAATTATATTCCTGCGAAGCAATTTATTGTTTTCAGGGCATGTTGTTGTTAGTAGAAGAATGTGTGAGATTTCCTGTTCTGATGTATCATTTGTATTTTTTTTGTACCTTGAGTTAGAACCTAATAATCTGGAGGAGCTGGTTTTGTGGGATTGTGCTGCTTGTGTCCTGAATGATTGATTGAAGATTCTGTTTGTTGGATGCCAATGAACAAGATGTTACGAACTCTTTACAAAAGACTAATCGCTGAAGGTAATGAGTGGCAAAAGTGACTGAATGAATTGCTTCATTAGTGTTGGGTCCAACTAGTATTAGGCAGTTCAACAAAAGAGCAGTTTATCTGTGCAATCCCACGGTGCTGCATTTTTAAGTTCTTTTGTGCTGGTAATAAGCACTGTAAACTTGCTTCATCTTTGTGAAACTAGTTCACTCTGCCTTATGAATCTAATTTGGGTCATAATTCAAACACACATTCAGTTTTAGCAATTTTTCAAAATATGAATGTATATTACACATCCATGGTATGTTCCAATTAGATAAACCTGCCCCAATGGTTCATAGGTTACAGGAGCAGAATTAGGCCATTCAGCCCATCAAGTCTACTCCGTCATTCAATCATGGCTGATCTATCTTTCCCTCTATCTATCTTTCCCTCTCAACCCCATTCTCCTGCCTTCTCCTCGTAATCCCTGACACAAATTGTAAATTGTTCCTAGCGTGTAGTGTGTACCAGTAACGGGACCACTGGTCGGCGGAGAATCGATGGGCCAAAGGGCATGTTTCCACGCTGTATCTGTAAACTAAACCCTATCTAATCAAGAATCTGTCAACCTATGCCTTAAAATTACCCAATGACTTGGCCTCCACAGCCGACTGTGGCAATGAATTCCACAGGTTCGCCAGCCTCTGACTAGTTAGAGACTTTATTATCACATGTGACATGTCAGTGAAATTCTTTCTTTGTTTCGCATACCATACGCAAAGTATGCAAAGAGTCGCCACGTATAGGGCAAAGTTACAAAGTGTTCAATGTAGTCCCCAATGGTCCCTCTTTGTTCTCTCGGCGACCCCCCCCCCCCGCCCCCCCGGCCTTGTCCTTGTCGAACCTCCGGCACCCACTGTTCACGTACTATCCCAAACGTACACTAACTCCTCAGTAGGCATGACCAACAGATAAAACAGGACAGATAAAAAGAACTGGAGTAACTCAACACGTCAGGAAGCAGCCCTGGAGAACATAGACAGGTGACGTTTCGGGTCGGGCCCCGTCTTCAGTCCGATTGCAGGGCTGGGGGAACCAACCCACCCTTTCTGCCCACCCCTGCAATCAGACTGACGAAGGGACCCCACCCAAAACATCACCGATGTTCTCCAGCGATGCTGCCTGACCCCTTGAGTTACTCCAGCACTTTGTGTCTTTGATTGGTAAACCGGCATAGAAAACATAGAAAATAGGTGCAGGAGTAGGCCATTCGGCCCATCCAAAATCAGTATCCCGTTCCTGCTTTTTCCCCCATATCCCTTGATTCCGTTAGCCCTACGAGCTATATCTAACTCTCTCATGAATACATCCAGTGAATTGGCCTCCGTTGCCTTTTGTGACAGAGAATTCCGCAGATTCACAACTCTCTGGGTGAAAAAGTTTTTCCTCATCTCAGTCCTAAATGGCCTACCCCTTATTCTTAAACTCCCCCAGTTCCTCGTTTCTAAATAAAACAGGTCAGGTTGCCATTCTCGACAATCTAAATGACTGCAGAAGGGACAAGCGGATTTGTTTGCAAAACATCAGATACAGCATTTCAAACAGTAGCTTACTGAGCAAAGGGCCTTGAGATATCTCAACAATGTGATACGAGATAGTCAAAGTGTAATTACAGTACTACTGGTGAATTAGGCCATGTACTTTTGGATTGTAAGTCACCAGCTCCGGTGTTGTTTGTCGGTAAGGAAATCTTGGTTCATTCAGCAATGCAGTTACATCCTTTCAGTCAAAGTGAAGCTGATACCTGGTGCATTGCCCCATTTCACATAGCTTGTTTATTGTTCTGGCTGTGACTGGTGTTACCTGCATTGCAAGTCACCAGCGCCAAGACGAATACAGGGAGTAGCATTAACCTTCATACCTTGCCCTTTTTAACCCCACAAAACCCTTTGACTCTGTCTGTTGAACTGTGGAGCACCTTCCTAAATTCAACTGGCCACAGAAATTTATTTCCAATTTATACGGACAGCACAGTGGCACATGGGGTGCATCAGTAAAGCCGCTGCCACACAGCGCCAGAGACCCGGGTTTGATCCTGACCACGGGTGCTGTCTGTACGGAGTTTATAAGTTCTCTCTGTGACCGCGTGGGTTTTCTCCGGGTGCTTCGGTTTCCTCCCACACTCCAAAGATGTACAGGTTTGTAGGTTAATTGGCTTCGGTTACATTGTCCCTAGTGTGCGTGGGACAGTGTTAATGTGTGGGACGATCGCTGGTTGGTGTGGATTCGGTGGGCCAAAGACCCAGCCTGTTTCCATGCTGCATCACTAAAGTTATGCCTGCTTCATGGTGGCGTGCAAGTTGTGATCTTAACTAACAGGTCCACAACAGGTGTCAGAGGTTGTGAGGAGAAGGCAGGAGAATGGGGTTAGGAGGGAGAGGTAGATCAGCCATGATTGAATGCTTGATGGGCCGAATGGCCAATTTCTACTCCTATCACTTATGACCTTAACTACATAAGGCTGCATCAGGGATATGCCTGTGTAATCAATAGACAATAGGCGCAGGAGGAGGCCATTCGGCCCTTCGAGCCAGCACCGCCATTCAATGTGATCATGGCTGATCATTCTCAATCAGTACCCCGTTCCTGCCTTCTCCCCATACCCCCTGACTCCGCTATCCTTAAGAGCTCTGTCTAGCTCTCTCTTGAATGCATTCAGCGAATTGGCCTCCACTGCCTTCTGAGGCAGAGAATTCCACAGATTCACAACTCTCTGACTGAAAAAGTTTTTCCTCATCTCAGTTCTAAATGGCCTACCCCTTATTCTTAAACTGTGGCCCATTGTTCTGGACTCCCCCAACATTGGGAACATGTTTCCTGCCTCTAACGTGTCCAACCCCTTAATAATCTTATACGTTTCGATAATCCTGAGACCTGGACTAATTTATCAGAGGTCCGAGTTCCAACCTCGCCGTGCAATTCAAATTGTGGAATTTAAATTCAGATTAATAATCAAAAAACTAAAATTAATTTGGAGGTGTTTCTGTGGTGTCTGATTCAATCACTCTAAAACTTTTCTTAAACCTGACTGAAAAAATATGGTCTGCCTGTTCTATGTTTCTTTAAGAGATCAAAAGGTGGTGAACACTGCCCAGTCCATCGCGGGTACTGACCTCTCCACCATCGCAGGGATCTACAGAGGTCGTTGCCTCAAAAAGGCAACTAGCATCATCAAGGACCCACACCACACTGGCCACATCCTCATCTCACTCCAACCACTGGGAGTCAGAAAACTGAAACCTCCAGGTTCAGAAACAGCTTCTTCCCAACTAGCATCAGGCTATTGAACGGCATAAACTCCAACTAATACCAAGCTACAAATTGCCTTGATTGCACTGGGGACTTTTCGCAAGTAGATGACAGGAGTTAAACAACGTGGAATGCCTCACCTGGTTCAAGTGCCCGGCTGAATGTGAAGCTGTTAACTGTGGACTAGTGAACACACATTAGCTCCGGCTCAGGAGGTTGGTGGCTGAATGTCCAACTCAAGAGCCTAGGCCACGGAATGTAAATGTGACGGCCCATGCAATCCTGCCTTGATATCCTTGGCAATAGTTTGAAAATTATTAGAGCATAAGAGTATAAAAAAGGAAGACAGGAATGGGCTATTTGACATTTCACTTTCTGTACCATCCCCAAAACCCTGATACATCTGCTAATCAGATATACTGTACATTGATCTCTGTCTTAAACATGTGTACAGTAGGCTGAGGATATTTGCTAAGCATACTTACATTGCAAAGGTTTTTGAAAAAGAGGATGAGCCCAAGTACAGGAGTATGTAATCATGTATTGTCTTCCTGCTGACTGGTTAGCACGCAACATAAAGCTTTACACTGCATCTCAGTATACACAACAATAAACTAAACTAAACTGAACTGAAACTGAAAGGAACAAGTTAATTACAAGTGAAATGATGGATAGGAAAGATTTAGAGGGATATGGGTCAAACGGGGACAGGTAGCACTAATGTAGATTGGGCATCTTGGTCGGTGTGGGCCTAAGGGCCTATTTCTGTGCTGTATGATTCTCTGACCAAGAAGTGCTTGGAAGATATTTCGAATGGCCTGATCACTATTTACCCCCACTGCAAGCATCATTTATACAATGAAATTGGTTGCTATCAAAATTGGTGCGTGTGGGAATTTGCTGGACATTGTATGGACATTTGCTGGCAGCTGTATTTCCCACAGTGTCACAATGACTACATTTCAAAAAGAACTTCAATTGTTGTAAAAGAGTTTTGGAATGTTTTGAAGTGCAAATATGCCAGTGCTTTGATCGATTTAATTTGGGGTTTTGTGTGACAGGGCATAATTGATCCATTGTTCCACGATGGTTCGTGACAGGATAAAAGGTGCAGGTGGTAGGTGTGGAGACCCAAGGAGAGGGCAGAGTTTCATTGCGTGGCATTTTAAAGAAAGGATAGAAATGTAATTTGACCAAATTGGTCTGTGCCAGTGTCTGAAGAAGGGTCTCGACCCGAAACGTCACCTATTCAATAGACAATAGACAATAGGTGCAGGAGTAGGCCATTCAGCCCTTCGAGCCAGCACCGCCATTCAATGCGATCATGACTGATCATTCTCAATCAGTACCCCGTTCCTGCCTTCTCCCCATACCCCCTCACTCCGCTATCGTTAAGAGCTCTATCCAGCTCTCTCTTGAAAGCATCCAACGAACTGGCCTCCACTGCCTTCTGAGGCAGAGAATTCCACACCTTCACCACTCTCTGACTTCTCTCCAGAGATGCTCCTTGTCCCGCTGAGTTACTCCAGCTTTTTGTGTCTATCTTCGTGTTATGTACCACGTTAGTTTCCTTCCACCTTAGTTCATTTAATCAGCATGTCATTATATCCCTTTCTCCTTCATGCTTTATTTTTTTATCCAGGGTTCCTATTCATCGCCTCTTAAACTAAAAAAAAATGTTTTTAGCCTTTTAGAGATACAGGCCATTCGGCCCACCAAGTCCGTGCCGACAAGTGATCACCCCATTGACTAACACTATCCTACACACGAGGGACAATTTACAGTTTTAACAAAGCTCCGATGAAAGAAAAAGTCACACAGGCGCCCCTTGAAATGGCTTCTTTCTTTCTAAACCATGAATTCCCCTCTACTCTAGTTGACAGAGCCATTAACAGCACTTCAGCTATTTTCCACACATCTGCTCTCATTCCCTCCTTTCCTCGGTTGCCTCCCTGATACTTGTTTTCCGCTCCACCAATTCCGACATTCAATGGGTTATCCTTCACAGTTTCTACCCCCATCAATGAGGGTCCACCACCAAACACTTTTCTCCTTCCAGCAATCTGAAGGAACTGTTGCTGTCACCACTCTCCCATCCGCTTTTAAAACAATTTTCACCACTCTCTCTCTCTCTTTCTGATGACACTTTCCCGTACAAAGACAGGAGATGCAACACCTATCTTCTCACCCCTTCCCTTCCCATCATCAAGGAAGCCAAACGATCCTTAAATAGCTCTAGTCCGCACTAGTATACTGCACTCAGTACTCATGAAGTGGTCTCCTCAACACCGGAGGAACCAAACATAAATTGGGCGAAACCCCTGCATACATTCCATAAGTGTATGTACTTGAACTTCCAGTTGTTTGCCATTTTAATCCTCCATCCCATTCACCCCCCCCCCCCTATATTCTATGCTCTCCTGCACCATTCTATACCAAGGTCCAACATCATAGAAACATAGAAAATAGGTGCAGGAGTAGGCCATTCGGCCCTTCGAGCCTGCACCGCCATTCAATATGATCATGGCTGATCATCCAGCTCAGTAACCTGTACCTGCCTTCTCTCCATAACCCCTGATCCCTTTAGCCACAAGGGCCACATCTAACTCCCTCTTAAATATAGCCAATGAACTGGCCTCAAATACCTTCTGTGGCAGAGAATTCCACAGACTCACCACTCTCTGTGTGAAGAAATGTTTTCTCATCTCAGTCCTAATCTTGATGAACAACTAATCTTCAGTCTGAAGAAGGGTCTCGACCCGAAACGTCACCCATTCCTTCTCTCCAGAGATGCTGCCTGTCCCGCTGAGTTACTCCAGCTTTCTGTGTTAATATTCTGTCGGATCTGATCGCAGCCTTCTGGAGTCAATGTTAAATTCCACAACTCTCTCCTTCTGACTTACTGTGATTTTCCCACAGTTGTACATTTCGTGACTTTTACATGACTTCAATTCTGTCTGCCTCCCTTAAGCTCCTCTCATTTTATGGTTTGAAATCGCCTTCCTTATTTTATGAATTCATAAACTGGATAATTTAATCCACACCTTATCCCAACGCAACTCTGGTCTCACCACCATCAGAAATATTCCCCTTGTACTATCCATCCCGTCTCCACCGTCTCTGTGCCTTGTTCCTTTCTTTCCCAGTCTCAGTGTAGGGTCTTCAGTCTGCAACACTAACTCTGTTTCTTTTTCCACAATGCCGCTTGATCCGTTGATTGTTTTTCAGTATTTCCTCTTTTTTTAATTCATTAATATTTGCTGCTCCTATAAATAAACTGGAACGTGGGTTAACAAAGAAAATGATTGATATGTGAAAATTACTTCAAAACGACAATCTCATCGAAACTTGCCAGATGGGCACAAAATGCTGCAGTAACTCAGGCAGGCAGCATCTCAGGAAAGAAGGTATGGGTGATGTTTCGGGTCGAGACCCTTCTTCAGTAACTGCTCCAGCATTTTGTGTCTTTCTTCGGTTTAAACCAGCATCTACAGTTCAACAGACAATAGACAATAGGTGCTGGAGTAGGCCATTCGGCCCTTCGAGCCTGCACCGCCATTCATTATGATCATGGCTGATCATTCTCAATCAGTACCCCGTTCCTGCCTTCTCCCCGTACCCACTGACTCCGCTATCCTTAAGAGCTCTATCTAGCTCTCTCTTGAATGCATTCAGAGAATTGGCCTCCACTGCCTTCTGAGGCAGAGAATTCCACAGATTCACAACTCTCTGACTGAAAATGGTTTTCCTCATCTCCGTTCTAAATGGCTTACCCCTTATTCTTAAACTGTGGCCCCTTGTTCTGGACTCCCCCAACATTGGGAACATGTTTCCTGCCTCTAACGTGTCCAACCCCTTAATAATCTTATATGTTCCGACATGAAACTTGCCAGTTGTCAAGAGTCCACCTGCATCTTGTGTTGAGGCACAGAGACCCAAGACAGGATCACAGGCCCCATCCACACACTTTAAAATGGGGATAATCTTTGAAAGCCAAGGGCTCCCACACTTAGAAATTGATCTGCACCTTCGTGGGTGTGATAAACGCTGTTGCATGGCACACTGTGGAATAGTTTGTAGTTCCCGAGGCACAAGGCATGAAGCACTAATAAATCAGCCTAAACTACCAGTGAGGCAAATCCTTCACTGCTGTACAATTGCAGAGCTCTCAAAGGAAAATGGCTAGGTTAGGTACAGAGTCAAGTCTTGGCACTGTAGTTGGAGGTTATATCAGTGAAAGACCCCGGTCAAGCCTAGACTCGACGATCGTTTCGCCGGTTCGATCCTGACTACAGGTGCTGTCTGCTTGGAGTTTGCATGCTCTCCCTGGGACCACGTGGGTTTTCTCCAGATGCTCGGGTTTCTTCCCGCACTCCAGAGATGTGTAGGTTTGTAGGTTAATTGGCATCTTTAAATTGTCCCCAGTGTGTAGGATAGAACTAGTGTATGGGTGATTGTGGGCCAAAGGGCTTGATTCCACACTGTATCTCTAAACTATAGTAAAGTAGATGACATTTTGGGTCTGGAACCTGCTTCAGAATGAAGCTGATAAAAATAAAAAAAACAGGTGTCATGCTGGAGAAAAGCTGAGAGGGACATTTATGGGGCTGCTTTTGAAAACAAGTCTGCAGTGGGAAAGTTCTGGTGCTTGAGAATGTTACGCGCCACACCCAGGATTATGGATTTGCTAAGTACCACTATTTCAAAGTGACAATCACTAATTGTGGTTTCCAATCAGAGCTTGTTTCGGGCTGTACACACGCAGATCTGGATTTTCCCAGATTTTGGCAGCTACCACCTCCTTTTCTCCCCTCAACCAGAACCTGAAACCTCCCTCACTTGAGATGTTCTTTCAAGAAAAAAATGTTTCAGTGGGATGTTTTTTTGGCCAGATCGTTAAAAAAAAAAAAATTTAAAAATTCAAATGCAGGCTCACTTGTTCAACTTGTTGAGCAGGTCTGTTCTTTGAATTAGCTGTCAGCCTGCACACATCCCTCCCAATTCATGCCGACCAACATCCCAGCTGGTTTGGACCTGGTTTCTTTGAGGGATCTTCGCATGAAAATGACACCATCCATCCCTGGTTTGACTTCGTTTCAGGGCTGCGTTAAACCAAGGGACGCACTCGTAGACGGACGTCAACTGCTGCTCTAAGATCGTCAACTCGGTGAAAGACGCTCTTTGGATGCCTGAACCTTGTTGGTATCACAGCAGAGTGAGATGTCCGTCAGGGCATATTACCGACTGCAGGAGTAGGTGCTGAGGGACGCACTGAAGCTCGGTGCAACCAATGCCAAGGCTCTGTGGGGGAGGATTATAGACCAGGGTCCTTCCGCTGCTGAACAATAGGGGCAGAATCTGCTGGAGACACCCCTCAAACAAGGGAAGGGATGTAACCCAAGGGGGCCATGTGAGTGGCAAGGGTGTTTTACTTAAAGATAGGTGCAGAACTTGAAACAGACACAGCAACTGCCTCCATAAATCATACAACCATATATATGCCTGGTTTATAAATGATGGCAAACCTGCTTTGGAACAAGGCATCTCATTTTTGATCAGCAACAACTCCAGAACAGCATCACATGGGAAATATAATATCTGGTGCAGAAAGTGGTTTATTAGTGTGAACATGATTTGTGATGGGAAGTACTTGGTCAAATTTTTGTAAACAGTGTAACTTAACTGGAAAACCACTAATATTACCAGGTACTTCCAGAGCATCGGTTTTATGCCTTGCGCTGATGATCAGTTTCCGAGCTGGTGGCTATAATAACTCTGCGTTTAATGCCTCCACATTGCAAGTAATGGCTGCTTTGTGCCCAATATACTTGTGGGCGTTTCTGGAGAAACCCCCAAGACTGGCTGGCTTGACAAGCTTTCACTTTAGTTTAGCTTTAGTTTAGCTTTGTATCCTGTGTACCGAGGTACAATGGAAAGCTTTCTTGTTGTGTTCTATCCAGTCAGCGGGAAAGAATAGACATGATTACATGGCGCAGCGGTAGAGTTGCTGCCTTACAGCGAATGCAGCACCGGAGACTCAGGTTCGATCCTGACTACAGGCTCCGTCTGTACGGAGTTTGTACGTTCTCCCCGTGACCTGCGTGGGTTTTCTCCGAGATCTTCGGTTTCCTCCCACACTCCAAAGACGTACAGGTTTGTAGGTTAATTGGCTGGGCAAATGTAAAAAATATTGTCCCTAGGGTGTAGGATAATGTGCGGGGATCGCTGGGTGGCGCGGACCCGGTGGGCCGAAGGGCCTGTTTCTGCGCTGTATCTCTAAATCTAAACAAATATAAAATCAAGCTTCCCACAGTGTGCAGATACAGGCAAAAGGGAATAACGTTTAGTGTGAGGTAAAGTCCAATTAAAGATAATCCAAGGGTCTCCAGTGAGTTCGATGGAAAGTCAGGACTGCTCTTTCTTATTTTTTATTTATTATTTATTATTGCGGTTAAAATCACAACATATAATAAATGAAATTTGTGCTTCTTCTCGCTTGCCCCGATTTTACTGTATCCAGTCTACCATATGATTTTACCGAGTTGTGTGTAAAAACAAAGAATTTAATTGTACCTAGGTACACATGACAATAAAGTGTCATTGAATGATTGATGTAGTTTATTACTTTTTATGTTCCAGAAGCTACAGTTAAAATATTCTTTTATTTCGGCCAACTATGCAAACTCATTTGCGAGGTTGGAGTGAATGTTACTGTTGTGCACAGGGCATACTGAGCACATCGGTAAGGCTTGGATAGACTGGATGCGGAGAGGATGTTTCCACTAGTGGGAGAGTCTAGGACTAGAGGTCATAGCCTCAGAATTAAAGGATGTTCCTTCAGCAAAGAGATATGGTGGAAATTTCTTCAGTCAGAGGGTGGTGAATCTGTGGAATTCTTTACCCACAGAAGGCTGCGGAGGCCAAGTCAATGGATATTTTTAAGGCAGAGATAGATAGATTCTTGATTAGTACAAGTGTCAGGGGTTATGGGGAGAAGGCAGGAGAATGGAATTCACAAGTTCACAAATTATAGGAGTAGAATTTAGGACATTTGGCCCATCGAGTCTACTCCCATTTTCCTGCCTTCTCCCCAAAACCCTTAACACTCGTTCGAATCAAGAACTTGTCTATCTCTGCCTTAAAAATATCCACTGACTTGGCCTCCACAGCCCTCTGTGGCAATGAGTTCCACAGATTAACTACCCTCTGACTAAAGAAGTTCCTCCTCATCTCATTTTTATAAGAGCGCCCTTTATTTCTGAGGCTATGACCACCAGTGGAATCATCCACTCCACATCCACTCTATCTATGCCTTTCATTATTCTGTAAGTTCCTCCCTCAACCTTCTAAACTCCAGCGAGGAGAGGCCCAGTGTTGTCAAACGCTCATCATATGCTAACCCACTCATTCCTGGAATCATTCCTGTAAACCTCCTCTGGACCTTCTGCAGAGCCAGCCCCCTTCCTCAGATATGGGGCCCACATTTGCTCACAGTACTCCAAATGCGTCCTGACCAGCGCCTTTTCGAGCCCCCTCTGCATTACATCTCTGGGTTAGGAGGGAGAGATAGATCAGCCATGATTGAATGGCGGAGTAGACTTGATGGGCCGAATGGCCAGAATCTGCTCCTATCATTTATGATCGGAAGGGGGATAAATATTGACCGAAGCTCCCCGCCATATCAGCGGCACAAGATCCATCACATTCACCTGCGAGAATGTACATGGACTCCTGCATTGGAGATTTCAACACCCAAAACTTTAAACTGGAATTTAAACCGACCTCTTTCGATGGGGAAGCTGCCGTGCTTGAGATCACTTTAACGTAAAACTTGACAAGGGCGCACAAATTCAAAACCTTTAATTGAAAATAAACTGTGCAGAGGGATCAGAGGTCACCCCGTGTTCCTCTCTCAGTTGGCTTTCCTTCCGGTCCTTGTCCCGAGACAAGGTCGGCAACATGTGACTTCATTAGTGCAGGAGAGAAACTCTGGCCCTGCGAGTTTAGCTTTAACTGAGACCCCGGGGGCAGCTATAAAACATACTGCTGATGCCATTCATTCTGTAGGTTGGGTGGTTTAAGCTACGCACCACACATAAGCAGTGGAACACTCTGTTAATGTTAAACCAGCTCGAAAGGCTGAATCCAAGGGAAGGTTCAGAAAGTTTTCAGCAACGAGGGAGAGCGCAAATGAACAGGTGACAATTAAAACTCAGGCCCACTGGAAAATATAAAGAACAGACCCTGGTAAAAACTGCACAGACAAGGAGGTGAATAAGCCAGAGTGATCCCAGTGATTTCCTTAAGTAATCAATTTCTAGAGACAGTATGTTGATCATGATATTGCTTGGGAGACTGGTATATAGTCTTGGGCACTTAATTCTTACTTGCTGACCACCCATGAGGATATACAAGGTCTGAAGGAGGGTCTCGACCCGAAACGTCACCCATTCCTTCTCTCCAGAGATGCTGCCTGTCCCGCTGAGTTACTCCAGCATTTTGTGTCTATCTTCGGTTTAAAACAGCACCTGCAGTTCCTTCCTACACATGAGGATATTTTCAGGACTGGAGGCCTTGTGATATAAAGAGAGACTTTATAGGCTGTGACTATTCCCTACGAGCATAGGAGGTTGAGGGGTGATTTAATGTAGATTTATAAACTCTTGAGAGGTATAGATAAGGCGGATATTCACAGTCTTTTCCCCCAGGGTAGAGGTCTAAAGCTACGGGGCATAGTTTTATGGTGAGTGGGGAAAGATTTAAAATGGACCCGAAAGAGTGATGGATATATGGAATAAGTTGCCAGAGGAAATGGTAGAAACGGGTACAATTACAACATTTTAAAGATACTTGGACAGGTACATGGATAGGAAAGGTTTAGATTCCTATCATAAGGTCATAAGTGCTGGGAGTGGAATTAGGCCATTCAGCCCATCAAGTCTGTCCCACCATTCAATCATGGCTGATTTATCTCTCCCTCCTAACCCCACTCTCCTGCCTTCTCCCAATAACCACTGACACCCGTACGAATCAAGAAACTGTCTATCCCTGCCTTAAAAATATCCATGCACCTGACCAAATGTTTGGCAAATGTTGTAATTGTAGACAAATGGGACTACTTCAGGAAGACACCTTGGCTAGCATGAATGGGTTGGGCCAAAGGGCCTATTTCTGCACTGCATAGCTCTATGATTCTATGGCTCATTTCTCTTTTAGTAAACAAGCAGTCTGACTTCATGCATGAATGGCATGCGCTTCAAGACGTCAGCTGTTCCATATTGTGCAGCGTTTCCCAAATTTGAAAGCAAAATCTTTTTTTGGCTTGGATGTTATTGATAAGGGGTGGCAGTTTTCTCATGAAACCAACAAAGGAAGTGGCCGCAGAATCGCGAATACCCAAGTTAACGCAACCCCCCCCTAAAAGGAGCATATTGATGACAGTGCCACAGAGTTAGAACCGCAGATGGAAGCTGGGGAATACAGACCAGAGGTAGGGACTTCCCAACTCTGCCTGCCTGGATCCTAGGCTTACCTGATGCCCATTTAGCCTTTAGACCTTTAGACACACAGCACGGAAACAGGCCCTTCGGCCCACCGTGTCCGCGCCGACCAGTGACCACCCTGTCCACTAGCACTATCCTACACACACTAGGGACACTTTACAATTTGCAGAAGCCAACTAACCTACAGACCTGTAGGCCTTTGGAGTGTGGGAGCAAACCGGAGCACCTGGAGAAAACCCACACAGTCAAAGGAATAACATACAAACTCCATGCAGACAGCACCAAGAGTCTGGATCAAACTCGGATCTCTGGCGCTGTAAGGCAGCAACTCAACCGCTGCGCCACCGTGCCGCCCTGATCCTGGACCCAACCACGTCACACCAATTCTTGGGACCCATTCCCATACAGATACTTTAGTCCTTGGCCTCCTCCATTGCCAGGGTGAGTCCACATGCAAACTGGACGAACAGCACCTCATATTCCGCTTGGGTAGCTTACAACCCAACAGCATGAATATTGAATTCTCTAATTTGAGGTAAACCCCTGACCCTCCTTCTCATATACTCTGGTTTTTCCCTTAACTCCCACACACACACACCTTTCTCCCACTACCCTAATCACCGTTCTTTTTCCTTCCTCCTTCTGCTCATCTTCTTAACCTCCATACCCCATTTTCTTTTTATTCCCCCCTCCCCCTAGTTCCCATCTACCTACTACCCATCCCTCTTCACAACTCAGGGCGGCACGGTGGCGCAGCGGTAGAGTTGCTGCCTTACAGCGCTTGCAGCGCCAGAGACCCGGGTTAGATCCCGACCACAGGTGCTGTCTGTACGGAGTTTGTACGTTCTCCCCGTGACCGCGTGGGTTTTCTCCGAGATTTTTGGTTTCCTACCGCATTCCAAAGACGTACAGGTATGTAGGTAAATTGGCTTGGTAAATGTAAAAATTGTCCCTAGTGTGTAGGATAGTGTAAATATGCAGGGATCGTTGGTCAGCGCAGACCCGGTGGGCCGAAGGGCCTGTTTCCGCGCTGTATCTCTAAACTAAATATACTAAACTAAACTCCTCTTCCCTCCTTCTCTGGCAGTTTCTTGTCTCCATTTCACCTCTACGTTTTGTTACCATCCCTCCTCACCTGTATCCACGAGTTTTTGCTCCACCTGTTCCCCTCACCCCTCTGTAACCAGCAATCTCCCCTCTACTCCATCAGTCCGAAGTAGTATTGACTGACCCGAAACATTGTCTATCCATTTCCCTCCACAGCAATCATTTTTTTGCTCAAGATTCCCACACCTTTAAGTCTTTTTGTTTTAAAGCGAGAAAAGTTTGAACAAGGCACAAGAGACTGAAGATGCTGAAATCTTGAGGGGGGGAAAAGAACAATCTGTTGGAGGAACAGGTCAGACAGCTATTGTGGAGAGACGTGGATAGATGACGTTTCAAGTCAAGACACTTCTTTACACCTAAACTGTCCTCTGTCCACTTCCTTCCACAGATGCTGCCTAATCCACTCAGTTCTTCCAGCAGTCAGGCTTTTTGCTAATGCTTGAAGAAGTCTTGACAAAAGCAACGTGTCACAAACTATTATTCTGCTTCTACCTGATAGCCAGCATATACTCAGTGGGCTGAATGGCCTACACCTATGTCATTCACAAGTATTGCTTATATTCATAAATAGAGAGAAACTCAACATGATACAGTAGATGGTTGGGAATAGACAATGGACAATAGGTGCAGGAGGAGGCCATTCGGCGCTTCGAGCCAGCACCGCCATTCAATGTGATCATGGCTGATCATTCTCAATCAGTACCCCGTTCCTGCCTTCTCCCCATACCCCCTGACTCCGCTATCCTTAAGAGCTCTATCCAGCTCTCTCTTGAATGCAGAAAGAGGCAATCTTGGCAGAGACTGAAGTTGAGAACGTCAATGAAAATAAAGATGAGTAAACCATGATGTGATTCCCACGTGAAGTAACCTGGGGCCAGATTAAAGATATATTCATGAAGAGTTGCTGAATTATAAATCGCAGTATGTAGACATGTAATACTTGGCCAAGTGTGGATAGAAGATCAGAAAGTGGCTGCAGAAAAAGAAGCTAATCGTCCTCCCACTGCCTGGGCCAGCTCTTTGAAAGAATTGTTTGGCTCAATCCTCCCTCTCAGCATTTTCCTTTTGCCTTTTGAAAGTTTGTCTGAAATCAGGTTTCACCCATTTAGATACTGCAGCTCGGATTTTAACAAACCTGTGTGGAGAAAAAAAAAAATCTCCTCACTTATCCTTTGGTTCTTTTGTCAATTATTTCATATCTGTGACCTTTAGTTACTGACCCACTTGCCAGAGGAAGTACTTTGTCCCTGTTAACTCTATCAAGGCCCTCTGTGATTTTGAATACACTGTCTACTTTTAAAGCAGACTAGACTAAGTGGACTCGTTGGGCCCAAACCTCTCCTGCATTGGTGCAGCACCCTCTCCTCTCCCCCCTCCCCCTCCCCTCCCCCCTCCCCTCCCCCCTCTTCTTCCCTCCCTCCCCCCTCTCCTCCCTCCCCCTCCCCTCTCCCCTCTCCCCCTCCCCTCTCCCCTCTCCCCCTCCCCTCTCCCCTCTCCCCCTTCTACCCCCTCCCCTTCCGCCTTCCCTCCACCCCCTCCCCCACCCCTCCCCCTCCCATCCCCCTCCCCTCCCCCTCTCCTCCCCCTCCCCTCCCCCTCCCCTCCCCTCCCCCTGCCCTCCCCTCCCCTCCCCCTCCCCATCCCCTCCCCCTCCCCTCCCCTTCCCCTCCCCTTCCCCTCCCCTTCCCCCCCACCATTCTCCTCAACCCCCCTTATCCTCCCTCCTCCCCACCTCCCCCTCCTCCCCCACTCCATCCACCTCAACCCCCCCCCCCCTTATCCACCCTCCTCCCCACCTCCCCCTCCCCCTCCTTCCACCCCCTCCCTCCCACCCTCCCTCCCTCCCTCCCCCCTCCCTCCCTAGGAGATCGATTTAGACTTTATAATGTGAATAACTTTACAAATATTACACCGATTTCAATGAAACTTCCTCCATTAGCACCAAAGGGACGACGGTGAGTAAGGTGGGCCTAAAATTGTCACGCTATCGTGTACCATTTTGGCTGTAGTTCAGCAACAAACAAACAAGTTTTAGTATATAGATTATATACTTTATTGCATCTAAACATTAGTTGCACAGAAAAGTGACTTTAACACAACCAATACAGTGCAATAATATTAATATTTGCAATCAGTACATTCAAACTTATCAACTTCATTCTTGCCTTGTTTTAAGAGCCATACTACGTAAATAGGCTCTGCCTTCTAATACATTGCGTGTAAAGGAGTTTTGCTGAGGGAGGGTCTAGATATATTCATCTTATTTATAGAGCTTGGAAACAGGCCCTCCAGCCCGTTGCCCACTCCGACCAACATGCCCGATTTACACCAGTCCCTGCCTCTGTTTGGCCCATATCCCTCTAAACCCATGTACCTGCCGAAATGTCTCATTAACATTGCAAGAGTACCTGCCTCTGCTACCTCGTCCGGCAGCTCATTCCACTCGACCGCTGCGCCACCGTGCTTCCCTAATAAACCCCTGACCCCACCCCCCTTCACACCCACCACCCTGCTTTGTGTAAAAAAATGTTACCCCTCGGGTTCCTATAAATCTCCCCCCCCCCCCCCTTCACCTTAAACCTATCTCCTCAGGTTCTCAATTCCCCAACTCTGAGCAAAAACCTGCCTATACCTGCCTGTTAATTTATCTCCCCAAGTAACTGCTGATATGATGTGATGCCAATCTGTTGAGCACCCACTTTCTATCTATTTTTACTCAATCTAGTATCTCTCCTCTGCCCCTTCGACCACAACATTAACTTCAGCTCGCAGCCAAGACAAAATAACCCCCGAAGTGTCCATCAACCTTAATTCTAGTAATCCATGGTATCTATATCTGGAATTAGATGTGTTATGACTTTGTCAAATACATGGTTTAAACCAGATAAGATTGGTACAAGTTTAAAAGAGAATGATTCAAGACTGTGCCTTTCCGCGGGCTGCTTTTAACTGGAAACCCAGTCCACGGCATGTTGCACAAGAACGATGATGAACTGTGACAATGGATTGTTGGCGTAATGATGGGTTTGTCAAATAGGTTACTCTATTCCATCTGTACACAAGTCTGTTGGTGCTGAAGGTAAATTTGCAAGAAATTTATTTCAATGTTGATATACTGATATAATAGTGTTGCTGTACTTATTTAGTATATCCACCGGAAAACAGCAAACAGTTAACATTGTAAACGCTATTGATTACAGCTGTTCTCTGTGACCAAGATCAGTGCAAGATGAGGGATCTTGTGCCAAATGCAGGCAGGTGGGACTAGTGCTGAAGAGACATATTGGCCGGTGTGGGCGAGTTGGGCCGAAGGGCCTGTTTCTAAGCTGTGAGACTCCATGACTCTATGAGGGTAGCTGAATTAGACATAAATTTTGCCACAATCTTCATTATAGTGGATAAAATTTAAATTCCAAGAAACAGTAATTGGATGAGAGACAGAATATATGAAACTACAAACCAGTTAGGTTAACATCTGTCAGACAGAAAATGTTAGAAGCTATTACTAAAGATGTTTTTGAAGGACAGGTAAGAAAATTTAGGGTGATCGGGCAGAATCACCATGGCTTTTGAAAGTCAAATCATGTTAGATCAGTTTATTGAAGTTCTTTGAAGAATTAAGGTGTGCTGTGGTAAAGGGGAATCTGTTGTTGTACAATGCTTATATTTCCCAATGGTATTGATAAGGTGTCACATTGATTACTGTATAAAGTGGAAGAGCAGGGTGCAGAAGATTACATATTGGTATCAAGAGAAAATTGGCTGGCTAACAGGACACAGAAATTAATCATAAACAAATGTGTGGTCTTCTAATCTCCAGTTTTGGTCTCCTAATCTCCTAATCTGAGGAAAGACATTCTTGCCATAGAGGGAGTACAGAGAAGGTTCACCAGATTGATTCCTGGGATGGCAGGACTTTCATATGAAGAAAGACTGGATAGACTCGGCTTGTACTCGCTGGAATTTAGAAGATTGAGGGGGGATCTTATAGAAACTTACAAAATTCTTAAGGGGTTGGACAGGCTAGATGCAGGAAGATTGTTCCCGATGTTGGGGAAGTCCAGAACAGGAGGTCAAAGTTTAAGGATAAGGGGGAAGTCTTTTAGGACCTAGATGAGAAGAAAAAAAAAATCACGCAGAGAGTGGTGAATCTGTGGAATTCTCTGCCACAGAAGGTAGTTGAGGCCAGTTCATTGGCTATATTTAAGAGGGAGTTAGATGTGGCCCTTGTGGCTAAAGGGATCAGGGGGTATGGAGAGAAGGCAGGTACAGGATACTGAGTTGGATGATCAGCCATGATCATATTGAATGGCGGTGCAGGCTCGAAGGGCCGAATGGCCTACTCCTGCACCTATTTTCTATGTTTCTACGTTTCTAAATATTTTTTTTGTTCTGGCTAGCAAGATGTAATGCCACAAGGACCAGTGCTAGAGTCTCAACATTTGACGATCTATGTACAGCAGTAACTGGGTAGCATAGTGGCGCAACGCCAGAGACCCAGGCTCGATCCTGGCCACGGGTGCTGTCTGTACGGAGTTGTATGTTCTCCCCGTGACCTGCATGGGTTTTCTCCGGATGCTCTGGTTTCCTCCCACACTCCAAACATGTACAGCTTTGGAGGTTAATTGGCTTTGGTAAAGTTTGGTAAAGTTTCCCTGGTTGTGTGTAGGATAGCGTTAGTGTGCGGGGATTGCTAGTTTACGCGGACTGGGTGGGCCGAAGGGCCTGTTTCCCCGCTGTATCTCTAAATTAAACTAAACTAATTGAAGATAGCACGATTCCTTCTTGGTGGTGTTTTCCCTTTTCATGTATTTTTGTATTATGAATACATTATTTACCATGGCAATATATCCTGCAGTCTTAGTAAATTGATAGGAAGCTTGGCCTAATTATTTCATACCCTGTTCTTGTTAAATGCAGTGATATCGTATCATGCACCAAACATTAATTGTTCCCAGTGCATTATCTTGTTTATGGTCAGACCTTGATACTGGGCCAAACCGGAACCCAATCAGAACGGTAGCCCATTGTTCTAAAAAAGTGTAGAATTGGGGGAAGGAGATGGAAATTCAATGTACCCAGTTTTGGGTCAGATATAAGTTACATTATTTCCTGATACGATTTCAAAATAAGCTGGAGATTTATTGAGTATCAAGGAGTAAGTTACAGACCACTTGCCATCTGGTTGTTGAAATCATATCAATGCTGTACCAATACTCAACATGCTCTAAGCTAACATTTACTACCCATGGAGTTTTGATTATTTTTGTGATTGCATAAGACTTTACAACATTTAGCTCAGATAGTCTGTGCTGACCAAGACACAAAGTATTGGAGGAACTCAGCGGGTCAGTAAGGTCAGTAATTAGGCCAGGACTAAAGGTCAATAATTTCAGTAAGGCATTCGACAAGGTTCCGCATGGTAGGCTGCTCTGGAAGGTTAGGTCGCATGGGATCCAAGGAGAGATAGCTGAATGGATAGCAAATTGGCTCCATGAAAGGAAGCAGAGGGTAATGGTGGAAGGTTGTTTCTCGGACTGGAGGCCTGTGACCAGTGGTGTGCCTCAGGGTTCGGTGCTGGGCCCGTTACTGTTTGTCATCTACATCAATGATTTGGATGAGAAGATACATGGCAAGATTAGCAAGTTTGCTGGTGATACAAAAGTGGGTGGTTTTGCAGAGAGCAAAGATGGTTGTGAAAAAATCCAGCAGGATCTTGATCAATTGGCCAGGTGGTCTGAGGAATGGTTGATGGAATTTAATACAGAGAAATATGAGGTGGTGCATTTTGGGAAGTCTAACATGGGCAGGGCCTACACAGTGAATGGTAGGCCTCTGGGGCGTGTTGTAGAGCAGAGGGATCTAGGAGTGCAGGTGCATGGTTCCTTGAAGGTCGAGTCACAGGTAGATAAGGTGGTCAAAAAGGCTTTTGGTGCATTGGCCTTCATTAATTAGAGTATTCAGTATAGAAGTTGGGAGACCGCATTTAGAGTATTGTGTGAGCTACAGGGAGAGGTTGAGTAGGCTGGGTCTCTATTCCCTGAAGCACAGGAGGATGAGGGGTGATCTTATAGAGGTGTGTAAAATCATGAGAGGAATAGATCGGGTAGATGCACAGAGTCTCTTGCCCAGAGTAGGTGAATCGAGGACCAGAAGACATAGGTTTAAGGTGAAGGGAAAAAGATTTAATAGGAATCTGAGGTGTTTGGCACAAGCTGCCAGAGGAGGTAGTTGAGGCTGGGACTATCCCAACATTTAAGAAACAGTAAGACAGGTACATGGATAGGACAGGTTTGGAGGGATAAGGACCAAACGCAAGCAGGTGGGACTAGTGTAGCTGGGACATGTTGGCCATTGAGGGCAAGTTGGGCCAAAGGGCATGTTTCCACACTGTATCACTCCATGACTCTATGATTCTATGACTCTACGTCAGGCAGCATTTGTGGAGGGAATCTGTCCATTCCCTCTACAGATGCTGCCTGACCTGCTGAGTTCCTCCAGCGCTTTGTATTTTGCTCCACATTCCAGCATCTGCAGTTCCTCGTATTTATGCTGGTGTTCATTGTTCCATATCCATCTGACCCTATCCTTCACAGCCATTTTTCCCTACCTTCCTTGTGTTCTTATTTAACTGTTCCTAAAAGCCAAAGAATTAGACTACATCTGGAAGATTTCTAAGCTTAGGGGACTAAGTTATGAACGAAGAAAATAACAACAGTTAAAAGTCATTTGGGCAAGTTCATGGATGGGAAAGGTTTAGAGGGATATGAATCTAACACGGGCAAATGGGACTAGCTTCAATGGGCATCTCGTCGGCATGGATATTGGCTCAAAGCGCCTGTTCCGTGTTTTATTCCTCTACGATACTATAGCATGTAAATAATCTCGCTCAAGAAAGTTACATTGGAAAACCTATAAAGAGGCTAACACACAGGAATGATGGAGAAGTTTAAGAATAGACAATAGACAATAGACAATAGGTGCAGGAGTAGGCCATTCAGCCCTTCGAGCCAGCACCGCCATTCAATGCGATCATGGCTGATCACTCTCAATCAGTACCCCGTCCCTGCCTTCTCCCCATACCCCCTCACTCCGCTATCCTTAAGAGCTCTATCCAGCTCTCTCTTGAAAGCATCCAACGAACTGGCCTCCACTGCCTTCTGAGGCAGAGAATTCCACACCTTCACTACTCTCTGACTGAAAAAGTTCTTCCTCATCTCCGTTCTAAATGGCCTACCCCTTATTCTTAAACTGTGGCCCCTTGTTCTGGACTCCCCCAACATTGGGAACATGTTTCCTGCCTCTAATGTGTCCAATCCCCTAATTATCTTATATGTTTGTTGGGATGCAATGATATTTGAAATGTTATTTTTACATGAACTACTACATTATATAGAATGTCATTCTGGGTTACTAAATCCCTCTGCAACCTTGTCTGTCCCCATCTTCGTGACTTGCTCCATCTCAGAGACCTCTGCGCTCCTTCAATTTTAGCCTCTTGCACATCCATGATCGACACTAAATTCTCTTTGCCTGCCTCTGCCCATCGGAATTGAAATCTTTCCAACAGATTCCCTTTGGTTTAGAGTTTAGAATACATTTCTTTGATCAAGCTTTCGTTGATCTCTTCCTGTAGCTGTATGCCTGGCTGCTTTTGGCCATAATCCCTTGAAACACTCTTGGATGTTTTTGTGTGTTAAATGTGTTGATCAAGTGCAAGTCGCTATTGTTGTAGGTGGTTAATTAATTGTGTTTTGCTGAAAGCTAATATTGTCTTTTGCAGTTTCTCCAGAGACTCGTCAAGCTTCCTACGTCAAGCTATATTTACCTGCTGAGCGCTGAAAATACTTTTCACTACTGATGTTTGGAGATAAAGGGATTTGGATATTATATTACATTTTCTCCAGCACATTCTTTGGACCAAAGAACTTGACTGTGCTTGTCACTGATAAACACTGCTTCTTTTTAGTGAAACCTCCAGGGCTTCAGTGTAACACCTGGGCCCTTGTGGGCTTGGAGTTATTTATGAACACAGCTCGCCCATGGTAGCACCATTGTTGGCTGGATCTATAACAACGATGCGGCAAACCACATGAAGGAGATCACAAACCGAGTACCATGGTGCCAGGACTATAAGCTGGCCCTTAACATCACCAAGATCATAAGATCACAAGTGATAGGAGCTGAATTAGGCCATTCATACCAATCAAGTCTACTCCGCCACTCAATCATGGCTGATCTATCTCTCCCTCCTAACCCCATTCTCCTGCCTTCTCCCCATAACCTCTGGCACCTGTACTAATCAAGAATCTGTGGTGGTCCCTGGGGATCAGGTCACTTCTTGGGTCAGCCCCCTCGTCACTTGACGGACAGGCTTAAGGGGTTAAAGGTCAGCCCGTTGGGGGGTGTGGTTTATCCCTAGGTGGACTTTGCTGTGAGTAGGAGCTCACAGCCAAATAAAGACCTTTTACTAAACCTGCCTGGCGTCCAGCATTTTCTCTGGCCTCCGCCAGGCCACTACAAATCTATCTATCTCTGCCTTAAATATAGCCACTGACTTGGCCTCCACATCCTTCTGTGGCAAAGAATTCCACAGATTCACCACCCTCTGACTAAACAAATTTCTCCTCATATCCTTCCTAAAAGAATGTCCTTTAATTCTGAGGAAAAAAAATCCTCTCCACATCCACTCTATCCAAGCCTTTCACTATTCTGTTTGTTTCAATGAGGTCCCCCCCACATTCTTCTAAACTCCAGCGAGTACAGGCCCAGTGCCGACAAACGCTCATCATAGGATAACCTATTCATTCCTGGGATCATTCTTGTAAACCTCCTCTGGACCCTCTCCAGAGCCCACACATCCTTCGTCAGATGTGGTGCCCAAAATCTGTTCTTAAAGCCCACTCTGTTTATTTCACTTGGGCTGTGGTATGACTATTGATTTCTCTAACTTTAAGTAACCCCGGCATTCCCTCTCTCTCTATCCCTCCCTCACCCAAGTCGCACCAGCTTCTCGTTTTCACCCAATAAACAACTAACAAATTTCTCCTCATGTCCTTCCTAAAAGAACGTCCTTTAATTCTGAGGCTATGACTTTTAGTCCTAGACTCTCCCGCTAGTTGAAACATCCTCTCCACACCCACTCTATCCCAGCCTTTCACTATTCTGTACGTTTCAACGAGGTCCCTCCTCATTCTTTTAAACTCCCAGCGGTTACAGGCCCAGTGCCGTCAAACACTGGCCACTGGGTCAAAGGTGAAAGAGTTGGACAAGAAGCGAGCGAGTGGGCACAACCCTTCCCCCTCATCAACAGAGTTGCTGCAGGGATGGTCGACAGCTTCAAATTGCTCGACATTCATCTCACCAGCAACCTCTCTTGGTCCCTTCAAGATCAGGGCAGATAAGGGCATCAGCTTTCTTAGGATGAGAGGGGATCATATCGAAATGTATAAGATTATTAAGGGGTTGGACACGTTAGAGGCAGGAAACATGTTCCCAATGTTGGGGGAGTCCAGAACCGGGGGCCACAGTTTAAGAATAAGGGGTAGGCCATTTAGAACAGAGACGAGGACAAACTTTTTCAGTCAGAGAGTTGTGAATCTGTGGAATTCTCTGCCTCAGAGGGCAATGGAGGCCAATTCTCTGAATGCATTCAAGAGAGAGCTAGATAGAGCTCGTAAGGATAGCGGAGTCAGGGGGTATGGGGAGAAAGCAGGAACGGGGTACTGATTGAGAATGATCAGCCATGATCACATTGAATGGTGGTGCTGGCTCGAAGGGCCGACTGGCCTACTCCTGCACCTATTGTCTATTGTCTATTGTATCTGAGAAGATGTGACGTGTCCGCGGGGATTCTCTCAGACTTCTACGGATGTGCTACAGAAAGTACTTTGATGGGATGCATCTCAGTCTGGTATGGCAAGTGCTCTTGGCCGCCTGAATCTGCAGAAAGTGGTGAACACTGCCCAGTTCATCTCAGGCCTGTCACCTTCTTCCATCCAGTCCACCTTCATGGTGCATTGCAACAGGACGGCTGGAAATGAATTAAAGATGAATTGACGGCCACATGAGAGACAATAAGTTGAACACCACATGAAAATTTAGAAGAGGGAGAATGGGATCAATAAGATGTTCCACTAAGATGCAGCGTAGACTTGACGGAGTTAATGGACTACTCTTGACTTGTAAAAACGTAGGTAAGGGGGGCGCTAGTTTACGTGAAATCCTTGGCAATACGATTCTATCATACATGAAACCAGAACTTAAACACCAGACTTCGCCCAAAGACCTTGCATGTTCTAGATCTACCATAGAAGTCAGGTTGTTTGTGGATTGTCACTGGTGGCCTGGGAAATATCAGAGGAGAGTTGCAGGGTGAGAGGATAAGGGTTTGGCTGGATGGTTGCTATGAGAGGAGTTGGTCGTAATAATGGAAAATGACATTGGGAGATGGAGTGGCATCAATTGTTGGGCTTCAAGAATGGAATGGAATCAGAGGGTGGATTAAAATATAGATTAAAGCATCAGTAGTCCAAATGTGCTGGACAGATGATTGCTTGGTGAGGGTGTCAGACATGTGAAGGGACAGAGGTTGTGAGGATGGAGTCAGATATAAAGGGCTGGGTTCTGAGGATGAACGTCAGACAGGCAACTGAATTCAGAACTGAATCCTGAGCCACCTCCACTGTCAGAGTGAGCCCAAATGCAAATTGGAGGAACACCACCTCATATTTCGATCGGGCAGCTTACAACCCAGCGGTATGAATATTGATTTCTCGAACTTCAAGTAACCTTTGCATCCCCTCTCTCTCCGTCCCTCCCCACCCTAGTCATCGTACTAGTTTCACTGTCGTCCTGTTGAGTTCCACTGTTTGTGTCACTTGTTATCACCTTCCCCACAGCCAACAATGCACCATTGTGGACTCCACTTTTCCTTGATCATCGTTGCTGGCTTTAATCTGTCTTTTTGTCTGTCTTTCATTCGTTTTGTTCTGTTTTCATATCTTTCGGTTCCCTCTCCCCTGACTCTCAGTCTGAAGAAGGGTCTCGACCCGAAACATCACCTATTCCTTTTCTCCAGAAATGCTGTCTGACCTTCTGAGTTACTCCAGCTGTTTGTGTCTGGCTTCGGTGTCTAAGGAGACGATTTAGTCATACCATTGAATCAGAGGGCTGAGGTCTGAGATTGGTGGTGGAGGTATGACTGAGGTGGGCTTTGATGGTTGGAGGACGCTCAGGCATATAAGGACATCTTGCAGTCATCAGCAACAAACATAAGGTGGTGGTTGAGGGTGGGAGCCAACACCACCTGAGAAGGATGACCTTGTGGCCAAGGATGTGGCCCTTGTGGCTAAAGGGATCAGGGGGTATGGAGAGAAGGCAGGTACAGGTTACTGAGCTGGATGATCAGCCATGATCATATTGAATGGCGGTGCAGGCTCGAAGGGCCGAATGGCCTACTCCTGCACCTATTTTCTATGTTTCTATGTGAAACCACAGGTGCCTTGGACACCTGGGTAAGGTTGGTCTTTTGAGTTGAAGCTAAATCATGTTCAGATCTGAGGCCTTTTAGGTAGGACTGGTTAATACTGTATGTGGCACTTCATTGCCCCAAAAGAACTGCGTGGTACGCCAAAGCACGTATTGACCTACTGTGCATCGGATTTGAGATAACATTTAATCACACGACACATAAAAACATTGCACTATGTTAAAATATTTCCCGCTCCATTTGTTTTTGTGAAGCTGGTTCCTGAAGGTTTGGATAACTCCTGCGCTCTCTTTCAAAGTGGTGCCCTGAGCCTTTACTGCATCCTCTCGAGACGTCGTTTGGCCTTTAGTTAAACATCTCACCCAAAAGACGAGTTTCAACAATGCAAGAATCCCTCAGTACAGTGTCAGCCGGGATTTTGTGCTTATCCTTGATGTGGGACTTGAACCTGCAACCTTCAGACAAGACAGAACAAAATGTGTTACTCCCTTGGGCAGTAAAGTCGTCTAATGTAAGCTACAGAAATAACATGCAGGCATTCCCATGTTGCAAGCAACCATATGCTGAATCATATCATTGTCAGGGCCTTAGTGCCAATGTAGAAAGTAACCCTTGCTTTCCCTCTCTCTCCATCCCCTCCCTCTTCCCAGTTCTCTGACCAGTCTGACTGTCTTTGATTACATTTTATCTCTGTTTGCTGTGTTGTTACCTTCTCCTTGATCCATTCTACATTCTCCTTGATCTCCATCCCCTATGTCTCATTTTCACACCTTACGCTTCCTTATCTCTGTATCTCCCTCTCCCCTGACTGTCCATCTGAAGAAGGGTCTCGACCCGAATCATCACCCATTCCTTCTCTCCCAAGATGTTGCCCGTCCCGCTGAGTTACTCCAGCATTTTGTGTCTATCTTCGTTTTAAACCAGCATCTGCAGTTCCTTCCCACACAAATATATTTTTTAAGATTTTTATCCAACAGATTTTAACTAATTGTCATATTTCTTTGTGCTTCGTTTTATTTCAAATTGATTACTCAGTGTATCAAGATAGATCTCAAGGAGAAACTCACATTAATCAGCTTTTTTTTGGGGGGTGGGTGGCTGATTCAAAGTATGAATTTTGTACAAAACTTTTACATGCAAGTTGAGCGACGTGTCAACATGTTTAAACAGTTACAATCCACAGAGAACCAATGATTCAACGATGCTTCGTTGTCTCGTGTACCGAGGAACAGTGAAAGGCTGTTGTTTTGCAACCCAGTAAAATCATGTAGCAGACCTCACCTAGGTTCACATTTTGGCGCTGAACAAGTTACCAAAGTTCACCAAAAACTCCTATCTATTGCTTGCCGCCACGCTCCCCCTTTGTACTCAGCACCCATCCTGCCTTCGAATCCCCCACCATTCTCGGTGCCCCCCCCCCCGCTTGCCAGGTCCCCCCTTTATTCTCAGCCTCTCTCTCTCCCCCCCCCCCCCACACACTCTCCCCCCCCCCCCCCACCCCCCCCCCCCCCCCACCCCCCCCCCCCCCCCCCCCCCCCCAATGCCGGGTCCTCCTGTGTTCTCTGCAGCCAGTGTGCTTTAAACAAGTGCTTTAAAGTCAGTGCATGAAGGATATGAAATCCCCGGGTACATTGGCAGTCTGAGAAATGCAAGTACAACCTCCTTATTTCCAGGTCCAAAGCAGTTAGTCATTTCATTTTTGGTGCTTGCAATATTGATTGCTATTTGACAACAAATATTTCACTATGCATCTGGAGAGAAACTGGAAACGGTCAGGATTGTGCGTGTGTGTGTGAAAGATGTCGGGAGTCAGTCACGGTGAGTGACATTACATTGTTACGGTCATGGGATGGAGATAAGGCATGTAATTGAGATCTGCAGAGGCCAGTGTGAAAGAGTGACGTTTTGCCTGTTTCTGCTGTGTTAGCACCTGCACTCGTTCGGCAGGTGACAATTTGCAAGACCTTAATTGTCAAAACATAATGCTGACTTAAAAAGAACATATCAGCATCGGTTCAGAGTTCACAAGTGTTGTATAAATTAAAGGTCCCTAATGAGCTTAGTGATTTACCAAAATTAATCTATGGAATAAAACTAGATGGCTAATAGGTTCCGGCACGGTGGCGCAGCAGTAGAGTTGCTGCCTTACAGCGCCAGAGACCCGGGTTCGATCCTGACTATGGGTGCTGTCTGTACAGAGTTTGTACGTTCTCCCTGCGACTGTGTGGGTTTCTTCCCACACTCCAGAAAGACGTACACATTTGTAGGCTAATGGGCTTGGTAAAGATGAAAATTGTCCCTGATGTGTGTAGGACAGTGTTAGTGTGCAGGGATCGCTGTTCGGCACAGACTCGGTGGACCAAAGGGACTGTTTCCGCGCTGTATCTCTAAACTGAACTAAACTAGATTCATTAGCGACAAGACATTTACACAATGCATGCATAACTCAGTGATTTATCATGACTGCAGATGCTG
The DNA here is from genome assembly GCF_053455715.1 of Rhinoraja longicauda. Taxonomy (NCBI): domain Eukaryota; kingdom Metazoa; phylum Chordata; class Chondrichthyes; order Rajiformes; family Arhynchobatidae; genus Rhinoraja; species Rhinoraja longicauda. The sequence continues at coordinate 45,559,729 of NC_135964.1, read as the reverse complement.
GTTAATACACAAAGACACAATGTGCTAGAGTAACTCAGCAAGTCAGGCAGCCTCTGGGGAACATGGATAGGTGATGTTTCGGGACAAGACATCACCTGTCCTTGTTCTCCATAGATGCTGCCTGACTTGCTGAGTTACTCCAGCACTCTGTGTCCTCGTTGATTTATCATCTCAGTTATGACTTGTAATGACTTAATGGACAAGAAGTTGATATCAGCTACGGAACCCTCACGGATTTGTTGAAATGTTGTGGTTCGAGTCTACCTCAGAAGTGAGAGCCAAAATCTAGGTGACATTTCAAAAAAAACTCTGAGGGAATCCTAAATTACCTGAAACGCAAACTTTGGCTCTTTTCCTCCATGGATGCTGCCTGACCAGCTAAGAAATCGTAACATTCTCTGTTTAGATGCATGAATAGTAACCATGGGAGTGTTGTGCAAATAGCAGAGCAATTTTTAATTAAGTTGTCAAACGCCCTCTCAATTGAAAATAAATTGTCATGCATGACTTTGAAAAAGAGCAACCAATGATCTTTCCAGTGTCATGGTCAACATTTATTCCTCAAACTTTTCTAGTCATTATCATGTTGCACTTTCTGCTCGCTTGCTTGGCACAGGTTGGTTGATGATTTTTTTTCCATTGCATAAGGAGCTACGCTGCAAGATAATCTTCATTAGGCATCATGAACCTTGAGTCATGATAGCAGAACAGCAACCTAGCCCTTAATGTCCGCAAGACTAAATTCTTGGTGGTTGACTAAAGGAAGTGGAGGTTGGGGTGTGAACACAACCCCGTCCACTTCAACTGAGCCACTGTAGAGATGATCGACAGCTTTTGGTTCTTAGACATTCATATCACCAGCGAACAAACCTGATCCCTGCACAACGATGCAGTGTCTTTAGACTTTAGCGATACAGCGTGAAAACAGGCCAATTGAGCCCACAGAGTCCACGCCGACCAGCGATCCCCCCATACGCTAGCGCTATCCTACACACTAGGGACAATTTACACAAATTTACCGAAGCCAATTAACCTACAAACCTGTACGTCTTTGGAGTGACACCAACAAGAGAGCGGTCCTGAGCTATTATCTACCTCCTGGGGTCATGGGCCTCCTCCAATGCCATAGTGAGGCCCACCGGAAATTGGAGGGACAGCACCTCATATTTCGCCTGGGCAGCTTGCAGCCCAGTGGTATGAACATCGACTTCTCCAACTTTAGATAGTTCTTCTGTCCCTCTCTTCCCCTCCGCCTTCCCAGATCTCCCTCTATCTTCCTGTCTCCACCTATATCCTTCCTTTGTCCCGCCCCCCTGACATCAGTCTGAAGAAGGGTCTCGACCTGAAACGTCACCCGTTCCTTCTCTCCCGAGATGCTGCCTGACCTGCTGAGTTACTCCAGCATTTTGTGAATAAATACCTTCGATTTGTACCAGCATCTGCAGTTATTTTCTTATATTATATCTACCTCCTGGAGATCTCGGACTATATTTAATTGGACTGAACTTTATCTTGCACTAAACGTTATTCCCGTTATCCTATTTCTGTGCACTGCGGACTCTTAATTGCAATCATGTAATGATGTATAGCCTTTCCGCTGACTGGATAGCACGCAAAAAAAGCGTTTCACTGCACGTGACAAACTATTAAACTATCAAGTGTGAGGTTATTCACTTTGGAAGTAAGAATAGAAAGGCAGATTATTATCTGAATGGTGTCAAGTTAGGAGGAGGGGGAGTTCAACGAGATCTGGGTGTCCTAGTGCATCAGTCACTGAAAGGAAGCATGCAGGTTCAGCAGGCAGTGAAGAAAGCCAATGGAATGTTGGCCTTCGTAACAAGAGGAGTTGAGTATAGGAGCAAAGAGGTCCTTCTACAGTTGTACCGGGCCCTGGTGAGACCGCACCTGGAGTACTGTGTGCAGTTTTGGTCTCCAAATTTGAGGAAGGATATTCTTGCTATGGAGGGCGTGCAGCGTAGGTTCACTAGATTAATTCCCGGAATGGCGGGACTGTCGTATGTTGAAAGGCTGGAGCGATTGGGCTTGTATACACTGGAATTTAGAAGGATGAGGGGGGATCTTATTGAAACATATAAGATAATTAGGGGATTGGACACATTAGAGGCAGATAACATGTTCCCAATGTTGGGGGAGTCCAGAACAAGGGGCCACAGTTTGAGAATAAGGGGTAGGCCATTTAGAACGGAGATGAGGAAGAACTTTTTCAGTCAGAGGGTGGTGAAGGTGTGGAATTCTCTGCCTCAGAAGGCAGTGGAGGCCAGTTCGTTGGATGCTTTCAAGAGAGAGCTGGATAGAGCTCTTAAGGATAGCGGAGTGAGGGGGTATGGGGAGAAGGCAGGAACGGGGTACTGATTGATAGTGATCAGCCATGATCGTATTGAATGGCGGTGCTGGCTCGAAGGGCTGAATGGCCTACTCCTGCACCTATTGTCTATTGTCTATTGTCTATTATTGTGTACGCTGTTCACTCTGTGAGCTTCATGCGAACAAGGAATTTCCATGCACCCTGGTGTATATATGACATTAAACTAATCTGATCTAATCAGGTCTGGAGTGCTTTTAAATGCCAGAAAGCAGTATGAGTTCCTCTCCTGTTGGCTAAGCTATTATGTATTGTTTGTAATGACCTCAATAAAGGGAGACCAAAAAACAAAACTCAAGGCTTTGTATGAGCCAGGAACGTTGGTGCAATCATTCAGTGTCAAATGTCATCTGATTTGTCATTTTATCAGTATTATTAATCTGTTATTTTACAGTATTATCCTGGTGGCTTTCAAGAAGATGTCAAGTATCAAATATAGGGCGGCACGGTAGCGCAGCGGTAGAGTTGCTGCTTTACAGCGAATGCAGCGCCGGAGGCTCAGGTTCGATCCTGACTACGGGTGCTGCACTGTAAGGAGTTTGTACGTTCTCCCCGTGACCTGCGTGGGTTTTCTCCGAGATCTTCGGTTTCCTCCCACACTCCAAAGACGTACAGGTATGTAGGTCAATTGGCTGGGTAAATGTAAAAAAAATAAAAATTGTCCCTAGTGGGTGTAGATAGTGTTAATGTACGGGGATCGCTGGGCGGCACGGACTTGGTGGGCCGAAAAGGCCTGTTTCCGGCTGTATATATATGATATGATATGATATGAAATATCTCCAAATACATGAAGGAGTATTGACATTATAATCTGACCTGAATTAGATTACCTGGAGAAAGAATTGTAATAAATCGATGGATGAAGAAGTGGCATCTGTACAATGGAATCCACTTAGGCCCTCTGTCCTTCCCATAACTCATCTGGTCCCCAATCAATTGATTGGTTAATTGATCCTAATTGACATGTCGCGGTGAAATTCTTGGTTTTGCGTACCACATGTACCAAAGGGTGACCACGAACATGGTGCCGACAAAGTTACAAAGTATTCATTATAGTCCCCAATGGTCCCCCCTTGTTTAGTTTAGTTTGGTTTAGAGATCAGAGTACAGCGCGGAAACAGGCCCTTCGGCCCACCGGGTCAGCGCCGACCAGTGGTCCCCGAACACTATCCTACACCCACGAGGGACAATTTTTTTAACATTTACCAAGCCAATTAACCTACAAACCTGGAGTGTGGGAGGAAACCGAAGATCTCGGAGAAAACCCACGCAGTTCACGGGAAGAACGTACAAACTCCGTCCAGACAAGCACCTGAAGCCGGGATCGAACCCGGGTCCACGGCACTGCATTCGCTGTAAGGCAGCAACTCTACCGCTGTGTCAGCGTGCTGCCCTTCTCACACCATATTCTCGGCGGGCACCCCCCCATGCCGGGTTCCTCTTAGTTCTCGGTGGCGTGGCCCCTACCAACCGCCTGGCCCCCACTGAGGGCCCGTCCGGGCCAACTGGAGAATTACAAGCAAGAAATATATCAGAACACGCGGGAAGATGTCAAGGTGTGGAGAAGGTGCAGGAGGACTTAGCTGCACGCTATAACCGGCCATTTGACCTCTTCCTCCTCCTTCTTCCTTCAAAGGAGATATTTCTGGTTGTCCCTTGTAACATTGTTGGCATAAAATATGGCCGCCGTATCTGAGGAGGGATGTGCTGGCTCTGGCGAGCGGACAGAGGAGGTTTACAAGAATGATCCCAGGAATGAGAAATCCTGCTGGATCAGGAATAATATAATTTGTATGTGTGTTGGCCAAAGTTATAGGTGGAAAATCAGGGAAAACTGCCTAGTAAGTTAAATTGCATAACTATTTAAAGGTTGGACTGGGGCCTTGAACTTGTCAACTTCAGTCGGAGATCAGAGTACAGCTGAATGATATGTGATGTTTAAAAGGAGATGGCTTGCTTCCTAAGGCTATAAGTTAAGAAGTAAGAAAACAATAGAAATTCCATTATGTCAGAAGAGTTTAGAAGCTGATGTATGGGATTAAATAGGACTAGAAAGCGGTAGAGGTACTGCCTTACAGCGCCAGAGACCCGGGTTCGATCCTGACTACGGGTGCCTTTCTGTACGGAGTTTGCACGTTCTCCCCGTGACCTGCGTGGGTTTTCTCCGAGATCTTCAGTTCCCTCCCACGCTCCAAAGACGTACAGGTTTGTAGGTTAATTGGCTCGGTAACAATGTATCAATGTAAAATGGTCCCTGGTGTGTGTGTAGGGTGGTGTTAATGTGCGGGGATCGCTGGTCGGCGCAGACTCGGTGGGCTGAAGGACCCGTTTCCGTGCTGTATCTCTAAACTAAACTAAAAACTAAACCTATAAACTTGGAAAAATGGGAACAGAAGTAGGACATTTGTACATTCAAAATATCACTTGTATGTCAACACCATGGACCTGCTCTCTTCTCATACCCTTACATTCTCAAAACATTATCAGACAAGAGTTTCTCTTTTGAAATTTATTCCAACTATTCCTAATTATATATTTTTATCTCTCCTTCTGGGAAGAATCAACTGATTTTTGTACAGCTAATGCTTAACTAACTGGTCAATAATTCCCACAACACGCTCTGCTCCTCTCAAATATACGTTCAATACCGACCAGGTCTTTTTTTAATGAACGATTAAATATGTATCGCGATGCCGTGCTATCCCTACCCTCAATTCTTTTCAAATGAATGAATGGAATCTACCTGCTAATTAAATAACATCTTCATGAAATTTTAAAATAATTTGTGCAAAATCACTTGCTTCTCAAATATATATATTTGTTTCCAGTCATGGGGAATATAGTCTGTGGTTGTGAAATGGATCTAATACTTTTTTCAGGTAGTTTAGTTTTAATTAGATGTGAACAAATGCCAATCTTGAATGTAATTACAATGCAGTTTAAAAAAAAACTTAGGTCTTAAAAAGGTTATTCGTGTTAAGTGACACAACGCCACTTAGCGATGTTGCATTACCACCTCTTCAGTCATCTTGAAAAGGTTAGCAATATAATAAGGGATGCATCGCCTCCACAGTGCAAGAGTTTAAAACAAGTAGTTCAGAACCTCATTGAAATCCAATGGTAAACACATAAAAAGACAAGGGCAGGGAATCACACAACGCATTATTTCACAAAAACAACACCTAATCCAATGTAATTGGGCAGTTTACAACCCACCGGTATGAATATTGGTTTCTCTAACTTCAAGTAACCCTTGCTACCCTTCTCTCTCCTTCCCTCCACACCCTAGTCATTGCACTAGTTTCATTGTCGTCCTGGTGAGTTTCATTGTCTGTATAACTCGTTTTCACCTAGCCCACAGCTAGCAATGGGCCGTTTCCTTGACCATCGATACCTTTCATTTCTTTGTTCTACGTCTCTCTGTATAACAGTGTCTACAGTATATCCCTCGTTTCCCTTTCACCTGACTCTCAATCTGAAGAAGGGTCTTGACCCGAAACGTCACCCATTCCTTCTCTCCAGAGATGCTGCCTGGCCCGCATTTTGTGTCCATCTTCGGTGTAAACCAGTGTAAACCAGCATCTGCAATTCCTTCCTGCACATAATTGAGTGCATTTCCTGCATTAACTATCCAATGGGAAATTCCCAAATACTTCACGATTGGTAGCTTTGGCAATTGCCCCTCAGGTTTCTATTAAACCTTTCCCCTCTCACCTTCAGACTATGTCCTATGATTCTTGATTCCTCTAACCTGAGGTAAAAGACTCTGGGTGATTCATTTATCAATTCCCCCCCCCCCCCCCCCCCCCCCCCCCATGATTTTATACACCTCTGTAAGATCACCCCTTGGCCTCCTGCACTCCAAGGAATAGTGCTAACATGCTCAATCTCTCCCTATAGCTCAAGTCCTTGAGTCCTGGCAACAGCCTTGTAAATCTTCTCTTCACTCTTTCCAGCATGATAACATCCTTCCTAGGGCAGGGTAACCAAAACGGAACACAATATTCCTTATGCAGCCTCACCAATGTTGTGTACAACTGCAACAAAACTTCCAACATCTGTATTCAATGCTCTGACTGATAAAGGCCACTGCTCCAAAAGCATTCTTTATCATCCTATCCACCTGTGATGCCACTTTTAGAAGCTAGCACACATACTTTAACCGGTCTGGATGAAGGCTTTGATGGAAAAGGAGTATTAAGTGCTTGAACAGTGAAGATAATTCCTTAGCAAGTCTTGAAATAGCATCTGATGTTTTGCAGGCCCCTGCTTAGTACAATACAGCTCAGGAACAGGCCCTTTGGCCCACAATGACTGTGCCGAACATATTGCCAAGGCCAACCAATCTCATCCGCATGCACATGATCCATATCCCTCCATTACCTACATATCTAGGTATCTACCTAAAAGCCTCTTAAACATCAATATCAAAACTGCCTCCACCACCACCCCTAGCACCCACCCTCTGTGTAAAAATCTGCCCTGCACATCTTTAAACGTTGACCCTTTCACTTTAGAGTTATGCTCTCTCGTCTTTGACATTTCCACTCTCGAAGAAAGGTCCCGACTGTCTACCCTTTTCTATGCCTCTCATAATTCTATATACTTTCAGGTTAGTTTCCATATAGTCTGGTCTGTCAATATTTTACCGCAAAAAAAAAACTTTATTAACTCAACTGCACAAAGTCCATGCCTTTCAAAATTCACTAACTCATGACTCTTCATTTTATAGATGCTGTTCTCTTCGTTGGTAAGGTTTATTATGAGTTTTATGGGCAATTATTCATCACAATCTTTCTGCCACTTTACCACTTGCCCTGCATTCCTGTCAAAAGTGATTTTTTTTTTACTGTTGCATTTATGTCATTCCAAACGCAAGCGTTACAATAAACGTTGCACCTTGATCTGCTGATGCGAGGTTTGTGGTGACCGTGACGTATACAAGTAGATAACCAATGTGTGTGGAAAAATGCCAGTTTCAGTTTAATGTCCGTAAATGCCAAATTTTTCCACAATGCTATTTATATCACTGCCTTTTCTCATGTGATGAAAGATTATTAATAAAAAACACTAATCTTATTTCCCTTTCCACAGATGCTGCCTGACCTGCCGAGTGTTTCCTTTTTTTAAAATTAACATTTCAGATTTCATGCATCCACTGTCTTCCTACATTTTGACTGCCATTGCTAAACTCGAAGAATGAAAAGCAAATTGCTTGGTTCGGATGTGTGGAAAGGAACTGCAGATGCTAGTATATATGAAAGATAGTGCCAGATAACCCAGTGGGTCAGGCAGGGTCTCTGGAGAAAAAGGATGGGTGGCATTGCTGTAGAAGAGTCCCGACCCAAAACTTCACCCATCCTTTATCTCCGGGGATGCTGCCTGACCTGCTGAGTTACCCCAGCACTTTGTGTCTGTACTTGGTTCATATATTAGTTAATAGGTCATATATAATATATAATAGGGCTTTCTCCATCGCTGCTCCCACCCTATGGAACTCACTACCCCAAACCGTCAGAGACTCCTCCTCACTCACCACATTCAAAACATCACTGAAGTCTCACCTGTTCAGCACTGCCTTCAACCACTGAAGGTCACCTCACCTTCTGTCTCCTTTTTCTGTTTGTTTACTTATCTATCTATTTATTCACTTCTCTATGTTCTCTAGAAATCCCTGTAAAGCGTCTTTGAGTGTTTGAAAAGCGCTATATAAATGTAATGCATTATATTCATATGGATACAGTATTCGTGCTCACGGTTTCATTAAAGTAAAAATGAGGAGCTGCAGATGCTGGTTTATAAAAAAAATGGCACAAAGTGCTGGAGTAACTCAGTGGGTCAGGCAGAATCTCGAGAGTAGAATAAAAGGACGTCCCTTTAGAATGGAGATGAGGAGGAATTTGTCTGTCCAGAGGGTGGTGAATCTGTGGAATTCAAGCCAAAGATGGCTGTGGAGGCCAAATCATTGGGGTATTTTTAAAGCAGAGCTTGATAGATTCTTGATTAGCAAGGGTGACAAAGATTATGGGGAGAAGGCAGGAGAATGGGGTTGAGGATGGGGAAACATAGATCAGACATGATTGAATGGTGAATGTCACCTATTCCTTTTGGCATTGATTGAAACCAGCCTGCAGGTGCTCCAGGGAAGGTACTTCCTTGCTCACATTGAAGGAGGAAGTCAGTGGAAGCTTCCTCAAAACCATGACAGAGCATGTGTTGAATACTTGATGAGGTAGAGAGAGAAGGAGGGGTTCTCTATCACACTAATCACATAGGTGAAGGCAACAATGAGAAGAGGTTGCAATCAAGATCAATCGCAAGAATGAAGCCACAAGTGCCACCAAGTTTACAATGATTTTATATGTTGTGTGCAGTAAAGCCTATGTGGAGTACGTTGGGATGTTTAATTAAGTTGCTGGTTGAGAACTTAGATTTGAGTGCATGATCTCCAGTGGATGTATCAGTAGTCCATATTGTAAAGAACAGGTTCAGTCATGTTACAAATTAATGTTCGAATATACAATGCAAGTGACCCCCAAATAACATGGTTAAGATAGATATAAAGATCTCTTTAGAAATGGGGCGGCACGGTGGCGCAGTGGTAGATTTGCTGCCATACAGTGTTAAGGACCCTGGTTCGATCCTGACCACGGGTGCTGTTCTGTACGGAGTTTGTACGTTATCCCTGTGACCGCGTGAGTTTTTTCCGGGAGCTCCAGTTTCCTCCCACGCTCCAAAGACATACAGGTTTGTAGGTTAATTGGCTTTGGTAAAATTGTACATTTTCCTTGGCATGTAAGAGTGCTCATGTGTGGGGATCGCTGGTCGGCGCGGACTCGGTGGGCCGAAGGGCATGTTGCTGCACTGTATCTCTAAACCAAACTAAACTATAGTGACACTTAAAGATATTTAATGTGGTATTCCTTTAGTTCACAATGTAAACTGGAGATAAGATATTTAGGTTGTTAAGTTTAATGTTATATTCTTATTATTAATAACCCGTGTTATGCCTTCGTTAGTTCTTCCACTAATCATGCCTCTTTTCAATTAAGCCTGTTAGTGCCCACTTTGAAGTCTTTTCTGTTCAAATACAGGGATCATATCATATCATATCATATCATATATATACAGCGCGGAAACAGGCCTTTTCGGCCCACCAAGTCCGCGCCGCCCAGCGATCCCACTATCCTACACCCACTAGGGACAATTTTTACTTTTACCCAGCCAATTAACCTACATACCTGTACGTCTTTGGAGTGTGGGAGGAAACCGAAGATCTCGGAGAAAACCCACGCAGGTCACGGGGAGAACGTACAAACTCCTTACAGTGCAGCACCCGTAGTCAGGATCGAACCTGAGTCTCCGGCGCTGCATTCGCTGTAAAGCAGCAACTCTACCGCTGCGCTACCGTGCCGCCCATATGGTGCTCACGATACCGAACTTGGGATATGGAGCATAACACATTAATAATATGGATGCTGGAGAACTGCTCGGAGCTTAATAATTAACCGCACTCTGGATAATATTTAATTGCTGTTAATTTTCGCTTAATGAGCAGCTGCATCTGGAAGGCTTGATGAGTGATTTGAGAATGAAGTACATAAAGTCAGACCGCACATCATTGGGAACATATTTTACTAGTGTGAACAGGCATCATTCGCTTGGCTTGTGGGATCGTTGACACTAATGAAGAGCACTGCGGAGACAACAATAAGTGGAGCTACGTGGTGTCATTCATGCATGTGGCACGCCAAACCCACTCATTCCCTAACCAGTCTGACTGGAGTGCATACTCTGTTCCCTTTGTCAGTACTACCTTTTTGTAAACATGCATATTTCTCCATCCTCAGAAAATGGTATTTCATTGCGAAAGACTTTTTGTTTAGCAACAGGAAGAGCCCGATCCATTCCAATTGCAATGACCATTAAACGTTTTCCCTCAGATATATCCAGGTATGTCACGAGTACTAGAACAGCCTCGTTCAGCCACATTCCCTGGTTACTCACCAATATCGTTTCCGGTAACATTCAGGCACAGAAATACTTCTGCTTAACCTCCAATTGTCTTCCCAAGTTCACGGCCTCGAAATTCAGCAACGCAAATTACCTTTTTGTATGCACTAGATCAGACATGTCCAAAGTCCGGCCCGGGGGCCAATCGCGGCCCGAGGTCAGATTTTATACGGCCCACAGCTTCCGTCTTAAAATGTATTATTTATGGCCTGCCAGCACTGTCTAACAGAAAGAGGGGAGAGGGGAGAGGGGAGAGGGGAGAGGGGAGAGGACGGAGGACGACTACACCTCCCGGCGGTCAGCGCTGCCCGACCTGCGGATTGTCAGACGCGAGGTCCGGGGGGGGGGGGGGGGGGGGGGGGGGGAGCGCATTAGTTAAAGGTCCGGGGGTGGGGGGGGGGGGGGGGGGGCATTGGCCCTTGGGTATTTTCACATGATCAAATCTGGCCCTCTTTGAAAAAAGTTTGGACACCACTGCACTAGATCAAATATTCATTCATTGAGAACATGGTGTACTTTTACAAACTGTTACACAATCTTGTAGATGTGTGACATACTTAACATAGGAGATGCATCAGTCAATAAGCCGTGCGTAATGGATGTCAATATTACAATATTCGTAGAGAAGTATCCCCTGAGGAAATGGCATAGGTAAGGCAGCGGAGTGGCGCAGCGGTAGAGTCGCTGCCTTACAGCACTCGAGACCCGGGTTCGATCCTGACTACGGGTGCTGTCTGTACGGAGTTTGCACGTTCTCCCTGTGACCGCGTGGGTTTCCTCCCACGTTCCGAAGACGTGTAGGCTTTTAGGTTAATTGGCTTCTGTAAATTGTTCCTAGTGTGTCGGGTAGAACTAATGTACAGGGTGACCGATCGCTGGTCTACCACTCACCCACTCACAAAGGGCAATTTACAGCGGCCAATTAGCCTACCAACCCCCACGTCTTTTGGATGTGGATGGAAACGAGTGGACTTGGAGGAAACACACATGGTCACATAGAGAGAACATGCAAACTCACAAGGATGCCACCTAAGGTCAGGATTGAACCCAGGTCTCTGGAGCTGTGAGGCAGCAGCTCGACAAGCTGTGCCAATGAACTGCACTGATTGCCCATTAAACTTGCCACAGATACCTAGGAATAATTAATAGTGTAACGGCCCTTTTAACATGATAATTGGGAATGGCTGGTAATCAACCTCGCACCAAGCTAATTAACAACTCTAAGTGTGGATTGCATCAGGGCTTTAAAATCCTGTTAGCAGTTAGAATATTTCAGCCTGGAAATTAGACCCATCTGCACACATTTTGGACATCATTTCCAGAGATCCCAATTTGTAACTTAAACACGAGAACCAGCCTTGCCCTTATCTATAATTATTTTGACATAATTTGCTCATAGAAGCCATTTTCATGAAGAGTTAAAAGACATCCTTCCACCATTCCAACACCCTTAACCCCGGTTGCAGTTAATTGTTGGTGAGCCTCTATTAACTTTAAAATAATTATAGATAAGGACAAGGCTAGTCCTCAAGTTTAAGTTATAAATAGGGGCAAGGGTAACTTTGATGGTATTAGACAAGAACCTGGATGGTGGTTTAGCAGTAGAGTTGCTGCCTTACCGCGCCTGAGACCCAGGTTCAATCCTGACTATGGGTACTTGTCTGTACGGAGTTTGTACGTTCTCCCCGGGATCTCCAGTTTAATTCCCACACTCCAAAGACGTACATGTCTGTTGGTTAATTGGCTTGGTATAATTATAAATTGTCCTTATTGTATGTAGTATAGTGCTAGTGTGCGGGGATCGCTGGTCGGCGCGGACTCGGTGGGCCGAAGGACCTGTTTCCGCACTGTATCTCTAAACTAAACTAAACTTGCAAAAGTTGATTGTGGTAAGATATTTGTGGGATGCTTTTAAAAGGGTCACTGTGAGAGTTCAGGGTTTGCAAGTCCCATGTTGGAGTGAAGGGAACGGCAAGAAGGAGTAAGGAACCCTGGCTAATGAGAGCGATCGAGGCTCTGGTCAGGAAAAACCAAAGGAATAGTCTGCATGGTTTTGTATGTGGGAGGTCATGCCTCATAAATTTGATTGTGTCTTTTTGGAGTTTGGTCAACAGCAATGTAAATTATCAGATAAATGTTTATCCTGCCTTTTTTGAGTTTTGGGATTTGTTGGAAACTCACTGCTTTGTCTAATTTATGACTTTAGTCAACTCCAAATCATGCATTGTACATAGTTAATTTCAAGGGAAATAAAAGGCAAGTGACTTTTCATTCCATGCATTGCCAATGGTGTAATATAGCTGAAGGAATCAAACCTCCCGTGTATAACTGAACCAAACATTTTAATTAGACCTACTCTTTGCAGACTACAAGTGTTTACATAGCAGGACCATATCTGACCAATGGGAATCCA